>NC_031778.1:22286457-22338640 GCF_001522545.3 Parus major | reverse complement strand
CAAAATCACAGAATCCCAGAATCAAAGAATGACCAGGTTGGAAGAGATCTTCCAGATCATCGAGTCTAGCCCAGCCCTGACACCTCAGCGAGCCCATGGCACCGAGTGCCACATCCAGTCTGTCTTTAAACACACCCAGGGATGGTGACTGCACCACCTCCCCTGGCAGACAATTCCAGTGCTTTATCACCCTTTCCATGAAGAATTTTTTCCTGATGTGCAGCCTGTGTTTCCCTTGGTGCAGCTTGAGGCTGTCTTGTTCTGTCAGTGCTGCCTGGAGAAAGTGCTGCTGTTTTGGGAGGTGTTGGCCACCTGCTCCTGGAGGAAACAGAGCCCTTCCCTCCCTTTTTAACACCAAAAACGCAGGGTTAGGAAATGAGGGGCTGGAAATGGTGCTGTTTTCTCCCTTTAAATCCTCCTGGTGTGTCCTGGATCCATTGCCACTGGAAGCAATGCTCCATCTTCCCCCTGTGCTGGTGTCCTTGTTCCCCAGGCAAGGGAAAATGCTTCCTGTGCCCCCAGAAAATCTGATATTTTCCCCAAAAAGTGTAAGAAAGAGCCTGACATTGCTTCCTAACCCCTGCAAATAATTTGCTGTCTTTTGAAGTATGGTATTATTCATCTGACATTTCATCTTGTCTCTCTACCAGCACCTTCAAGAAAAAAACCAAAACACAACATCTTTAAGCCCAGTTTTCTATTCTTTTTTTTTTTTAAGTTTTAATTTTAATATTTGCAGGTTTTCCCTTCTCAAAGACAAATTAGAAAATGAATGAGCCTGCAGACCAAGCTTGAGAATATTCTGTGATAGCAGTAATGCACAAAGATGAATATGAAAATGTCATCAGCATCATTCCCTCACCTTCCTGACAGTTTTTTTTGGTTTGATGTTTTGTTTTTTTTTCAGAAAAAATTGGTTTATAGTGTTGGAGGGGGAAAGAAAAAGAGGCTGAGAAGATTAGAAGAGAGAAAAGGAAGGGGTGAGCTGGACAAACAGACCTCCCCTGTGCCTCTTCCTTACTCCAAAAAAAGGTCATTCTTGTCTTTGTAACTGCTGAATTTTTTAAACTGGCCCCGTCTCTCTGTGAGGAACTGTCCTTTTGAGCAAATACTGTGACTTTTGGAGATTAAAGGCCAAGCCATGTGTTCATGAATTTTAATGTAAACAAAATCAGCTTTTTTTATTTTTTTTATTTTATTTTTGTTATTTCCTTCCCCTGTTTTTAAGATCTTCTTTGGCTTTGTTGTGTGGGGCGAAGGGCAGAGGAGCAGAATGGCCAAAGGGTAAAGCTGCAGCTTGCTGGAACATGTGTTTTCATCTCCTGCTGAATCTTATCCTCCATGCTCTAAAGAGATCACATTTACAACAAAGAGACCTGAGAGACTCAGACCAAATCAGCACCTGGAGCAGAGCTTTTCCAAGCCACCACTAATAGAAAAGGAATAGGAAATAAGATTAGCCCCGCTGCTCTTCACAGGTTTCTCTGAATCTGCTGAAGTTTGTGCTTCTGCTGCAGCAGGCATCATTAATAACACTCATTTTCAGACCCTTTTTAACTTAGTTCCAGGGAAGTAGTTAAGCAGACCTGGCTGTTTGCTCCCTGGGGAGGAGGAGAGGGAGGCAGAGCTCTCAGGGATGTGCTGGCAGAGCTCTGCTGAGGGTTTTGTGCTGCCAGCTCCATCCCCATTGACCTCAGCCAACACCAGGCCAAGGTGACCCTGCAGAGCAGCTCGAGAGGTCCCTGCCCAGCAGCACCTGCAGAAGAACCTGAGTTTCCCCTCTTTCCCACCCTGTGGGCTCCACGGACACAGGGCAGGTTTTACAACCCAGGGCTGATTCTGAGGGTGCCTCCCCTGCCCAGATTTTCACTTTGGAAGCTCCTCTGCTCCCTGAGGATGCTGACACACCAAAAGTGCCACCTGCCACTCCAGGAGCTGACACTGAGCAATGCCAGAGACATCCAGACATCCCCATCCACCCCTCTCCATCCTCCTCACACACCTCTCCTGCTCAGATATTCCTGCTCCTGCATCTACAGAGCACCAGCAGCATCAGAGAGGTGCTCTGGGAATTAAAAATGCAACTTCCATGAATATTTTTGGAAATGAGCACAGCTCCTATTACTTCACGACTTCACTTTGAAATCTGCCAGACAAGAAGTACCTTCAATTTATTTTATCACTGTATTTTAAGGGTACATATATATATATATTTTATTTTTTTCCCTCCTTCTTCAAAATCAAGAGTCTGGATGAATAATTACATTTTAAAGTGTATTTGCTCTGAAATAAAATGAGCTGTGTGACTGGTTTTGACACCTGCAGAATAAAGGTACTGAAACTCTGAAATTGTAAAAACTGCTCTAATTCCTTGTAATACATTGAAATAACTTTAGCAGTATGCAAAATCGTGGTCAAGTCACCAAAATGTAGCTGAATTAATATTTTACTCATTTGAGCTGAAAATGCTCCTTCCAGCCTGAATTTATTCAGCAGAATCATGGAATGGTTTGGATTGGAAGTGACTTTAAATCCCACCCAGTGCCACCCCTGCCATGGCAGGGACATCTCCCACCATCCCAGGCTGCTCCAAGCTTCATCCAGCCTGGCCTTGGGCACTGCCAGGGATCCAGGGGCAGCCCCAGCTGCTCTGGGCACCTCTACCAGGGCCTCACACCCTCCCAGCCAGGAATTCCATCCCAATATCCCATCCAGCCCTGCCCCCTGGCACTGGGAGCCATTCCTTGTGTCCTGTCCTTTATCCTGAGTCTTTCCTCACCTCCCTTACAACCTCTTTGTGTCCTGGAAGGATTTTTGTGTGAGTTACAAATGCCAGTCTTTAAGTTCTTCACCCACTCTTCTACCTCCATCTCTTCAGACATTTTTATTTTGGTCCAAACTCCTCTTGGCTCCAAGAGAAACCTGCCTGGCTCCAGCAGAGCTTGGCTGAGCATCCCCCTGAGCTGGGGCTGCCCACAGCCCTGCTTCTCTCTGCTGGGCTGGAAAAGCCACTGGGAGGGTTCCTCAGGATCTCAGGGAGCTCCTCTGTGCCAGGATGGAGCTCCAGCCCCACAGGATCAGCCAAAAAGCCAAAATCAGCAGCTCTGTGGGACGGCTCCTCTGCAGGAGGAGAGCACAGAGCTCTCCTGGCTGCTTCTTCTTCACTCACAAGGGCTCTCCTTCAACCACCTCTTGAAATTCCTGTGCTGTGTCCTCAGAGCTGGCAGTTCAATTTATTCACACTCTCTCCATCATCTTCATTGCAGCCCAGCGTCATTGTAGCTATTTTTGTTACCCATCAAATACAGGCAAAATTAATCTTGTTTCTCCCTTCTGCACTGCTTTTTGTGCAAGTGCAGCCAGATTTGCTCATAGGGAAAAGGCAGGAGCACACAAAGGGGTTGGTAAATTCCAAAATGCCCAGGCCTTAAGGAGACACAGGGAGTGAGGAGGCACAGGAACCCTGGTGCAATCCAGTTATTTTATTTATCTGATTGGTACAAAATCGATACAATGACACAAATCATCGAGAAATGATCAATTCAGGATTGATTCAATGGCACAAATCATTGAGAGATGATACATTGAAAACTAATTCAATGATAGAAATAATTGAGGAATAATAAATTCAGAATTGATTCAGTGGTTCAAGTCACTGAGGGATTATACACAACCTGTGGCTGCTCAGCCTGGGAGGAACACACTTTTGGAGCATTACTTTACAGCTTCTTAAGCATTTTACCTGAGATATCAAAATGATTTTAATTTTGTTGATTTTTTTTCCTAAAAAGAGGGAATATCACCCCCCACCCCATCCCCTTCCATGGAGGAAAGTGTTTTGGTTCTGTGAATTTGATATGGTTAAAGCTGTGTGTGTGCTGTCTCTTGTACTGCACTCCTACATTCTGTTCATCTCAAAGGTTACACAGAATATAAATAAGTTTAATGAGAAAAAGACATTGTAAAACAAAGCAATGCAGAGCACCTGCTTTTAAATTACTTTTGCTCCTTGTTTCTGACACAAATAATGGCCAAGACATGATGCTCTTGCACAAATCATTTCCATTTCAATGAATCAGTGCCTACCAGCAGGACAATATTTACATCTTTGCTCGTTCTATCAGCCCCTAGATTGAAAATATCACCTCAAAAGAGCAGCTAAGCAAAAAATCTTTTGGGAAGCCCCCAAAAAAAAAGGATTTTCATGGCCAAGAGAGAGAAAACTGGAGGGATGAACTCTAACATCTCTCATTTAGTGTGGAAGGACAGCAGCAGGGTTGTGCTGAATGGACAAAAATTACTTCCATTCAGTTCAGCTGCCCAAACTATTTTGGTTCCAATTAAACAGAGAAGAGAAAATGCAGAAAATTGAACAAAAAAAACCCAACAACATTGACAAAAAGTACTGATTAGCTCAAGTCAAAAGGCCAGGATGAAATGGCCCAGCTCCTCAAGGGCTGAGAGAACTGAACTTATATTTGGAAATGACAAGAACTATGGGCTGAAAGGAGATGGTGGTTATATTTACTTTGGTTTTCACAGTTCTGTCTTAAAACATTTTGAGGGCAAGGCCCAGGAAAGATTGCCAGCAAGAGGCTTTATTTTACTGGTCAATGATTTGGTTCCTATATAAGAATTAAAAAAAAAAAACAGCAAAAAAATTAAAAATAAAATAATTGTGGCCTTTGGTCTCTCATTTTCCCTATTGAGAAATCATATCATCATTTTATAAAACAGAGCAACTGTTCTTTCATCCTTTCATTAGATCTGTTGATCTGCTGTGCCAAGAGGGTGATGGAACCACAAGTGGAAAAGTGCTGGGAATTAGGAAATTGGTCTGTGCTACAAATTCCTGTTGTTGCTGACCCAGTCTGGAATCAGCCACCAGGATATTCAGTCATACAAAAACGAGGGAATTCCCAGCTGGATCCATCAATCTATCTGCAGCACACCTTTAAAAATGCACATTTTGTTAAGAATTAGCTATAGTTGTTTGATGTTTCAATAGGTTCTTTATCCATTAATATCACATTCCTATTATCTGCTATATAAATTCAATTTAATCAAATATTCTGCTTGAAAATCCATGTAAAGGACAAAAAGAAGTCAGCTATTGGTTTTGTAGATCCCTCTCTGCAATTGCTTTTAGTGTGGAGTTTTTGGGATATGGGGCAGTGCTGCTGTGTGAACCATGAATAAAATCCAGCCATAAAAATCAGAAATATGATCAGATCAGAGACTGCCAGAACAGCCACATCCACCTCCTTCCTGGCACTGCTCACCCACTGAGCAAAATGTTCTTTATGGAGAAACCTGTCATTATTTTTGGTTTTACTCTACCTTGAGCAAATCTTCATCTTAATTTTTATACTCTTGAATAAAATTAGACCTTCCTGAGTACCAAAATCAGGCCAGATTTACTGAAAAGTGTCTACTGCACATAGAAATTCAAATGATGGTGAAGACATTTCTCTACTAGCTTTGCTAGAGTCCAGTGAGAAAAGTATTTAATAGGACTAGTTAGGAAATTGTTCAGTTTTTAATTAACATCTCAAAAGAGTAGCTCCACATTAAGTTTTCAGTCAAAAAATGCTGGGTTTTGTAGTAAAAAGCTTCAACTGATTGTGTTAATCAGTTGTGTTGATTGCTGATTCTGTGTTCCCCTTGCAAATGTCTCACAGCTTTGGAGCTCCAAAGCAGAACGTGTAGCCTGGGCTTCTGAAGAAGTCACAAAGAAATAGAAGTTTATTCTTGTTCCATTCTTATTTCATCCTTATTTTATTTAAATTTGCATTTCCCCACATTGTCATATTGAATGTTGTTGGTTTTGTTTGGTGCCATAATCTTCATTTCTGCAGTGTTTCTGGTTGATGTGATGCAAAGGCTTTTGATACCTCAGCCTTTCACTGAAAGTGGAAATCTGAGCTGGTGGCTGTGGCAGGAGCAGCATTTTTATCCATTTCTTTAATCTCCCAAAGAAATGGGTGCCCTCTGTTTGCTCCATTCTGCCTCCCTGAGCACTTTCCTGGAGGTGAGGTACAGCAGGGGATCACTCACCAAACCCCCAGACCTTCCTGTCTGGATCATCCTTCAAAAGCTGGCTTTGGACCCAAACTCTGAGTTTGACTCGTGTTTGGTCACTTCAACAAACAAAATTAGTTCCCTCCATCCATTTACTGGTGGAAGCAGGCACCTGCATCCAAATATTTAGATTAAATTAGCACCTTTATCTGGAAATCTGGGCAGAGCTGTCAGGACTGAATGTCAGGGAGATTTGTCTCAGGAACCATGCTGCTGCTCACCCAGGTCCTGCCTTCATGGATAACTTCCCAACTATTTCCTCCCATTTTCTTTCCACCTGTCCTTTCCAGAGAAAAGTGTGATAATGATCACAGCCATCAGGCTGGACCAGGCACCACAATATCAGCTTCTGGCTTTGCAGCTCATTTAGTTGGGGTTTTTTTTCCCCCTTAATCCCCTGGTTCTAAGACTGAGAAGCGACAGCAGCACTGAGGATAACGTCAGCATCCCACTGCTCTGACACTATCTGTGAATTTTCTCATTTCAGTGTCTTTTGCACCTCAAACACCCCCTCAGATCCCCAGGGACGTGTGGGACAGGAGCTCCTCTGATGGAGTGACCCCACCAAGATCTCCCCATCCTCAAAGCGTTATTTTCCGTGCCATTTGCAGCCCTGCACACCCAATTTTCCTTAATTTTGTTAATTAAGCATGGCTAGGCTGATGTAATGGTGTTGCTGTAGCCAGGCTCCTGGCAGGGCTCCAGCTCCCGGGCTGTGGTTTATTCACTTTATTCTGTGGTTTATTCACTCAGGGCTGTGTTAGTGCCTCATAAAACAGGCAGATAGAGCTATTATCTCTTAATTATGCTCCAAGCTCCCTCCGACTTCAGTGTCTGCCATCCCACATCAGCCCCAGCATATTTCTCTGAACCCCAGAATGTGGAGGAAATATAAATTGGCCTGTTGGAACACAGAGGAATAAATCCAGGGAAGCTGTTTTGCCAGTGCTGGGAGATTTATCTGTGTATTATACTCAAATGTGATAAATTGCTGCTTTAGAACAAGCCAAGGAATGTATTCCTAATAGAATTAATTTTAACAGATAATTCTGACTCATCACCTGTAATACCTTACAGAAAAAAGTCCCAGCAACAGCGATGGGCTACTTATCTAGGGAATGAGGATTCACTGAGCAAAAAAACAGATAAAGAGAGAAAGAAATGCTGAAACTTAAACTGTGTTATCGTTAACTCTGACTGTTGGGATCTGCAACAGGTATTTTTGGAGGTAATTTCAATAATAATAATTTGTAAATGACACACAGAACTGTAATTTATTCCAGGGAATCAAGGTTCCCAGTATTTTTTTTTTCTGTTTGATGAACAACAGACTTTTTTTCTGTGTTGAGACACTTGTTAAAATAAGGAAATATTGGTAAAAAAGGAGCAAATTCAGAAGTGAAATCAAAAGAATATCAGTATCTCCTAAACCCTGATTATTTTAGGTAAATTTAAGACATAATGACACATTAATTAGTGTAAAGCATAGGATTACTTATTTTACACCTTATTTTTATAGCAGCTGTTATTCACTAAAGATAATAATTTATTTACTCAATTTTAAATTCATGCTGACTGAATCAATGCCTAAAATGAAGTTTGAGCCAGGTTTATATTGAAATGGAAGGTTTTTACAATATCAGGATATTAAGCAATCCATATCTGTCTTTGGATTGGCAAAATTGTTAGGAACGCTGAATGTTTCATTTCCCTTGAAGCAGGCTGGGAAGATTCAGCTTAAATGTTTAAAGAAAGATTCACACACTTAAATTTAAAAGTCACAAATGAAGGATCTTGTCCAATTATCTGGGTTTCATGACCTGATTGGATCCATCAGGTCTTTCAGGTCCCTCCTGCTTTGGTGTGGGAGGAAGGGGGGATGAGTTCAGCTGGGAGAGCAGAAGGAATAAAATAAATAAAATACTTCTCAAGCAGGAAATTCTGGCCCAGGGAAGAGCTGCAGGTGCTCAGAAATGAGGAGAACAGGGTGTCACATGGGGGATTCACCAAAATTTTCTCACTGGTAGCATCAGCAGGGGAAAAAACACAACACTGCTAGGAAATCCAGGACAGCAGGCTCTGAGGGTAATTGCTGATCTTGTGGCCAGCTGCTTTTTCACCATGGAAGATGTGAAAATAAAAATGGAAATAAAAATTAAATTAAATTAAAAATTAACAAATTAAAAATTTAAATATTTATGAATTTAAAAATGTTAAAAAATAGAAAAAAAATAGAAATAAAAAAGAAAAAGCTGAGCCACCAACTCCAGTAAGGGAATAAAGCTGAGGTGCTGCATATCCACAGCCCTGTTCCTGAACCCTGCCTACAACACAGGGACCATTCCAAATGCTAATGCTCATTTGCATATTCACAAGCCACACCCATCCCTTCAGCATCCATCATTATTAACTACACAGTCTGTAAATTCAGTTTTATTACACCCCTGCACCCACAGGCCCATCAGGTGTTCCACTGCTGAGGATTTTAGCCTCAATTATTCTCATTTTGCAGCTCTTGCAGCACCGTGCAGCACACAGCCAAGTTTATCTCCAGGTACACATTACCTAATTTTAGATGCCTGCAAGCATAAATGATTAAAGCCTAGCATGAGCTAATTCTGGTATTAGGATTTAGGCAGGGAAAACAACTCAAAAGATGCTGGGTTTTGTTCTAAACAGTTCTGGTTCTTTGAGTCTCTCTAAAGAGCTTGGAAGGTGAGGTCCTGAGCTTCAGGTCAAGGCCAAGAGTTTGGCAAAAATTATGGAATATCTCTCTAAATTAAATAATTGGGAATGAAACTGCCCACAACTCACTACCAGGATATTTTTTTTCCTCTCCCTTTTACCCTTTCCAGCACTAAATATAGAAACAGCAGTGCATGAAAAGCCATTTTTTTATCCTTAATTTAAAGAAATCAAGAGGTATAAAAATAACTGAGAATGACTAAAAGCTATTCTCTGGTGTATTCCTGACAATCGAGTTCTCACTGTACATCACTCACAGGAGCTAATTTTGAAAAGGGAAGCTGGAGAAATGAGCATTGTTCTATTCTTTGAACATTAACCTGAAAGTCTGTACCTATGTCTACCAAAGTAACTTAAATAAATATGTTTTTTTATTTTTCTGAGCTGGGATGAATACATCACGTTTCCTAGCTTGAATTAATGTCCTGGGAAAACTCTAATTTGATTATTTGTCCTCACAATGGAAAAATTCAAGGCGTTTGTTGCCATGTACTACAAGAGGATTTTGTCTTCTGTGTCTGAGAATTGATTTGAAAGGAAAAATTCAGGCTGCAAACGAAGATATCCAGTGACAAAGATGGAAATTGAAGCATTCCAGGCTGCAGATAAGGCTGGAAGTGGAGTCCTGCAGAGGCACTTGTTTCCTTTCAGAGGGACACGCACGTTCCTGAGGAGAAAATTCAGCAATTACTTTTAGCCAAAAGTCTCAGAGGGGAAAAAAATAAAGTAAAAAAAATAGCAGCTCAATAGGAAAATATGTAGATAAACACAGAGCTGGAGGAAGTTAATCTCAACAGGAGCATTTCTGAAGAAATCCAGGCTGTTAAAGCTGAGTGCTCCACATCCCTCCTTGTGCTGAAGACATTAAAGGGATGGGTGGGAGATGCCTGCACACCCAGACAGATGTGAACACATCTTCCCTTCAGGGAAAACACAGATCCATCCCACTGCACTGGCCACAGAAAGTTGTGTCACTGGAAAAAAAAAGGAATGTTAAATTCCCAGTGTTCCCAGTTTGAATACATAATCTCCAATTCTCATCATCAAAATAACTCTCTCATGTTAATCCTTCCCAGACAAGAGCTAAGTGCTTATCCTGTGAGCAGCCATGAGATGCTTGAGTTATTTATTTCACAGTTCTAGATCAGATTTCATCTTCATTTCCTCCAGGTAAAAACCATTTGTTTATTAAAAGCATTGGGAACCCTTTGCTGTAGAGATTTGAGGGGATTCATGGCTCCCCTTTCATCTGTAATTGGAATACTTTTGTGCCTTATGCTTTAGCTGGGAAATATTTAATTTAGTGCTGTCTGTAAGGACCAAAATCCATGCTTAATGATTGTTTGGTACTAATTGTTCAGCTCTTATCACCTAGGAATTATTTATCATTTTGGTGGTATCTTGGCAGGATACTTTGTTCGTGACTTAGAGTTGGGTTTTCAGGCAGCAAATGACAGTGTACATTAATAATAAATGTAATAATACTTAAATCATGATTTTAGCACCTGGATCACATAAAATCTGTGTCACAAAAGTGTTGCAATGCATGCCAGGAAAATTTCCTGTCCCCCAAAAACGGTGTTTAAATCAAACTTCACTGAAGAAAAGCAGTTTTTGATCTAAGGCTCTGTCTAAAGTATTCACATTATGCTCTATTTATGTAAAGACCTCACTCATACACTAAGCTCAGACATCATCAGCCTCTTTTCCTACACATATTTGTGTAATTCCAGAGTTTTCCCTGCCCAGTGTCAGGTCTTTCAGCTGCTGTTTGTGTTCTTTGAGCAAAGCGCTCTCCAAACGAAGGCGGTTGGGTGAGCCGTATCTCCAAAAACAAATTTAAGCCCAACTGCTGCTCCAAATGTGAGCTGAGGGAAGTGGAGCTCCTTTCATTGGCATCTCAAAATTCTGGCAAGGCATCAAAAGATTGCTCTGCTGTGAATCATCTGCAACCTGCAAGAGAAATGTCTCAGAAATGTTTGAAGCCTCCCAAATATTGACGTCTCACTCTCATTTAAATAAAACTTCCCATAAAGGAGAAGTCATCTCTTGGGGAGTAAAGAATATTCAAAGTAAATACATCTCTGGGTATTGCTTTGGGGAAGTTAAACCAGACAAACAACCACTTTACAGTTTGTTGCGAAAGTTAACCTTTTATTTAGGATTATGGACTTAGACCTGCTGCCATTCCTCACATGAATAACTTCTTAAATAAGAAGTACAACAGCATTTCAAAGGGTTTTCACTAAGTATAAAAAGCAGCTGGGCTGAAACCTCGCTGTACGAATCATGTTATTTTAAATTAAAAAGTGTTTGTGCAAGGGAAGAATGGCCAATAAATTCCAGTTAAAGCCAATTCTGTTAAAACCTTAAATGTTGGCTCTAATAAAGTCGTCAGTGAAAATAAATAGTACCAAACACTTCACAGGAGGGTTCAAGAGCGATGCATATTTCCAGATAACGAGACAATCCATACCAAGATTTGTTGCAGGCAAAATGTGATTTTTTTCCTAATCTTTCCAGAAGTCCCTTCCAAAATGTGTAAGAGACTTGAATTTGAGTGGGTTTGCCAGGCATCCAAGAGGATTATCCAGGACTCAACATGCAGATTTCCCTGGACTTCCAGCAAATATTTATTCCTGTACAAAAGAAAATTGAGTATAATATCAGATCTCAGCCTTGACTACCGATTTCATGGGAGTTTAGAAAGGCAAAGGACAGAAATTTATTTGTGTGCCATCACCTGATGTTTTGAGTTTGATTTGAGAACTTTCCCTGTTTATTGAAGTTTTGTGGAGAGGTGGGGGCACTTTTTCCTTCAAAAAACCCTCCTTTTAAAGGGGTTTTATTCTATGGAATGTGGAATTGATTTTGGCAAGCCTCAGGTTAGATCAGAACACGGGCTGTGAATGGGGATGAGGGGAATTCCTGGCTGGGAATTTGCTCACCTTACACTTAGAAAAGGAGGGAGGCCTGGAGAGCTGGAAACCAAAGCTGAGAGAGGGAAAAATCAGGGAAATCTCAGAAATCTCATCTCCATTGGCTTTTACTGTGGGGTTGGAGGCTTTGTGGTTCTATAGTATAATATACTATAATGTGTAATTATATAATATAGAGTATAATATGTAATAATTATAATAGTATAATAATGAACCCCAGGAGGGGAGTGTATGGTATGCAGAACTCGACACAAAATTTTACATTTCAACTCTTTCTTTCCATCTTTTGCTCACCATTTCTCTTAGAGCAGACTGAAGGAATATCTGTAGCCATTACAGAGAACATGAAATCCATGGAATCCACTCAATATCCTCATTTTCTCAAAGAGAGAGGGCACATCTTTCCACAGAGGAGCCTTTGGTGTCAGGAAATCTTGTCGCTGTAGAATTATTCAGATTTAAAAACCAGGAGGAGAGCCCACAACTAATATCCCTGTGGGGAATTTTTAACTAAAATTCATCAGTGCTGAAGAATAATTTCATGCCACTGGAGTGGGCTTGACTAAATTAGCTGCATGTCTCAAAACTTGCTAAAGTTGTTACACTTTATCCTGATTTTTCAGTTTCCCCCCTACAAGACCGGATTTGTCTGTCCCTGATGAGCTGGAATTGATTCTGGGTTTGTGTGGAGCAAGGCAAAGTCAAAGGAAAGAGTTTGGTCTGTGGTGTAGGAGAAATGAAAATATGGAAAAAATAAGATCCAAGGTCTGATTTTGAGATGTTTAGAGCAAAAATAATTAACTCAAATAAACCTCATCTGTTTCTCTTAGTAAAGAAGAAGTGACAACAGCAAGAATATTTTCTGCTCTGTTCTTTCAGGGCTGGTTCTTTCAGGGCTGTTCTTTCAGCCCATTTATTAACAACAATGAGAGTTATTCTTTTCTGTATGAAATTTAGATTTACCAGTATTCTCCCCAGTCCATGGCAGTCAAGATGTTTTAGGACTGAAAATTATTATTTTAAGGCTGGATTTCCCTTGTTTTTACTCTATGGGAAGAAAAAAAATTAAGAAATTTTGCTCTGGATTTGGTTATTTCGGATTCAAACTTCTTTCTTGGGGGCTCCAAAACCACAACTCAGGATTTTTACAGGCAGCTTCTCATTTGCATTCACAATTAACTACAGGCACAAATATTCAGCAGCCTGCCTGCCTTTAACAATCAGGCCCAGCAAAAAGAAAAACTAACCCCTTCTTTCCTCTGCTCATGATTAATACAGGCAAAAAAAACCAAAAAACAAACAAACAAAAAAAAAGGTTAGAAATAGAATAGAATACAAAACCAATATGCAAATATGCAAATCAGGTTGTGCTGCACTTTAATGGTCAGTGACAGGCTTTTTGGGATTTTTTTTTTTGGTAATTAATGGGACCAGCTGCTAAAGAGAGTGCTAATACTGGTAGGGGAGTAAGATTCAAGAAGGCAACCCTGTGTGAATAATAACCTAAGTACCCATTTAACTTTAAGCACTTCTTTATGGGCCTGGAGTTAATGGCTTTACACATTTGGTCAAAGTTAAGCATATGTTTAATGCTTCCCTGAATTAGAAATTAGATCTTTGAACTTCAGTTTTGCTTACACTCTGGATTATTCTGCCTGTAAGTTCATTTGGGGAAGACAGGGAAAATAGCAGTCATTCAAAATGATATCTTTTTGTAATTAAATGTTGCCTGTACAGTATATTCAGCACATCAGCAATTAGCATTTTTCTTCTTAATGTATATTTGACTGTAAAACAGCCATTAAATGGAAGTAACTGTACAATTGTTTCATTAAGATTTCTTCTTTCTCCAGTCCAAATAAAACTGCTCAAAGTTAACAGAATAAAATAACACTGACTCCAGCTTTCTATTAAATATCTCAATGGTCATGGTTTAGGCTTGGTTTTTGCTTTGTGTAACCTGGCAACTTATCATAATCAACTCTCATAAACTGTCATTTATTAGAACTGCAGAAAAAACACTGATTTACTCCATATACACATTTATTTATCATTTAAACACTCTCATCTGCACTGTTATTAAGCAGATCAATGCTCTTTTCAACATTTAAAGGCCATTCCACTTGCTCACAGTCTTTTTTAGAGCCAGATATGCCAGGTTTCAATATACACATATTTCAATATACACATATTTCAATATACACATATTTCAATATACACATATTTCAATATACACATATTTTCAATATACACATATTTCAATACACACATATTTCCAAACATCTCCCACTTCATATCTACAGTTAGTTCTTAGACCCCAAATCCCCCCTAATACCAGGTTTAGACTCATCAAATGAACCAGAAAGTCGTGTGTTGTTAGACAGGAAACTTTAGATCTCTAAGAAATAGTACAGGGTCATCAGAAATCTTCAATAAATAATTTGTAGGGAGTTTTCTGCTTTAAAACCTGGGAAATCAGGATTCTGTCCACAAAGATCAGAATTCATCTCCACAAGAACATCACAAAATCTAAATACTAGCAGGAAGTCCAGCTCCAATTATCCTTCCAAGTTTACTTCATCCTTCTGTCCCTATAACCACATTTGTGTTATCTCATATTAATATTAGACATGTATTGTTATTCTAATAACTAATTATCGGCCTCACAATGCTAATTATGGCAATTCAGTTTGTAATCCCATCTGTTCACTTTACACAGTTGTTTATTTGCTTCCCTGCTTTCAAAATACTCTTGGTTTGTAATTAATCACGCGTTTGGACTTTTTTAATTAGAGATATTCAGGTTTACTTCAAAATTAAGTGTCAGGAGGGATAAACAAGGGCTGACATGGCCCTGCAGAGTGAAAATATTTTCGTGCTTTTGGTGACCAAGTGATCGGAAAAAAAGTGGCTGTAAATGAGTGAGGGAAGAGCTGAGTAAATTGTTAAAATAAAAAGATTAATTTTTACAGTTACAGTTTTAGTTGTTGCAGAAGACAGAACAAATATTCCTGCTTTTTATGCTCAGTCCTAAAGTGGTCTTTGCATCAGCTGGATGTTGGATTTTATTCCAGAAAAATTGGTATTGTGCATATTCCTACTTGGTCCTTTGGAGAACGGATCTGTTGGGACAGAGGAGTTCTCCAGAAAACGAAAACCTGGTGCAGTGAAGGTCCTAAAATGCTGAAATGTGCTCCTGTAAACACATATTTATTGTCTTGTCTGTACTGTTTGCCTTGTGTGCCAAAACTCTGCGCAGTGTGACTCTGATCCTACAGATCAAGAGGGTTTTGCTTGTGGGAATTTTCTTCTTGGTCTTCTGGGGCAGCTGGAGGTGAGGCTCTGAAAATAGATATAACAATAATTATAATTACTTTAATGGCCAATTTGAGCCCAGAGTTCCCCCCACTCTCTTTGCTTCCTCTTGAGGGAGGGAAGAGGAGGGTGAAGAACTTTCCAGAAAGCTGAAGGAGCACGAGAGTAAACAAGGAGAAGGGAAGATGAAAGATGGGATATTGGGAAGGAATTCCTGGCTGGGAGGGTGGGGAGGGGCTGGGATGGAATTCCCAGAGCAGCTGTGGATCCCTGGATCCCTGGGAATGCCCAAGGCCAGGCTGGATGGGGTTTGGATCACCCTGGGACAGTGGGAGGTGTCCCTGCCATGGCAGGGGTGGCCCTGGATGGGATTTATGGTCCCTCCCAACCCAAACCACTCTGATTTTATGAAGAGCTCCCCAAGCCCTGAGGGAACTGAAGTTTTTTCTCATTTTTGCAGGAATTTGCCACCACAGCCCCAGACCTCCCTGAAGAGAATTCAGCCTTTGGTTCAGTTTTATGTGATGTTCACACATAAACACTTTGCTCTGCCATTAGTCTTGACACAAACTGTAGAATAACTGTAATTTTCATGTGTACGACACTTTCATGTCGATGATAATTCATCTTAATAGCTAAAATGTCAGTTTTTCACATACATAAAGAGCTCAGGCAAGAAAAATCATTATTATTCCACTATATTGATACTTTTTGCTTCTTCTGGTAATAAGAAGGATGAAGTGTAATTTCTTAGGGATGGAGAGTGAAAAAGAGAAGCTAAAACAGGATAAATTGAAACCTTGGAAAAATGTGATGAGACACCTTCACCTGAGTCACCTCTGCAGCCTTTGGTCTCCTCTGAACTAAAAGATGGACACAAAACCTGTTGTTAATTTCTTAAACACTTCCTGCCTTTCCCTGGGGATCTTTAAATCTAAAAATATCTACTTTGCTGATCTATTCCTTGTGTTTAATTTGGCTATCCAAAAGGCCAAAACAAGCAGCTCTCAAATGGAAAAAGTCTCCATTGATCTCCCAGAGTAATTATGTTATTCTATTTTGGACTTGTTTTAGTAACTTATACTGAAATGAATTGAAGGAAACGAAAAACATTCTCTAATTGTTTTATACATTTAACTTCCATATAATTTCTGAAACTCTGAGGTGGTCTAGCAATCTTGTTCTGATAACTTTTAGCTCTTTATCAAGTTTGCCCACTTCTCAATAAGTGTAAATTTATGCCCTCTTGAGCTTAATTTCATTTTCATTAAAAAAAAAAAAAAGAAATTTAATAGGATCTGGGGGCTGCTTTGGTTTTTTTTTTTCTATCAGTGCTCTTCCAATTTGCTACACTTTCTATACTTTTTATAAACTGATTTTCCTCACACTCTCTGCTCTCTAAGGTGTGCAGCTATTGCTGTGAAGATCAAAAATTCCATCCAAACTGTTAATAAAGCCTCAGTCTGCATTTTTGTTCTGTTGGATTTGAAATGTGTCAGTGTTTGGCTGATTAAATGCAATCCACCCTCTGTAATAAAGAAGAGGAGAAGGGTGATTTATTTTTTTTCTCTCTGAGGTTGTTTTTATCTCTGAACCTGCACTGCTGACCACAACACAAGAAAGTAATTACTTAAGACAAGAAAAAATGGATCCTTCTCACTCCTTTTTTTATTTATTAATTAAAAACCCCAAGATATAAACCCTTCCTTCAGCCAGTGCTATGATCAGAAAAGTTTCCTTGAGCCTGAGAATTTGATTTAGACCTTAATCTACATTCCTGTGTTTCAACATGAGATCAAAGCAATAGGTTTGCTATTTGCTACAGATCTTTTATGCGTGGTGCAATGTGAAACATCAAAGAAATCTCATTTGTTTGCAGCTAACACATGCACAGAGAGGCCAAGCCATTGTAATTACACGCGTGTAATCCAAACTGAATTAATTTGGAGTTTTCTCTGCACAACTGAAGCGTATTCACACCTTCAATATTCAATAATGCCCAGTCCTGGCTACTGCTGAGTGTTGGCTGTGAGACATTACCCACCTTCAGGGCAGATATTTTTATTTTACAGGTGTTTTTCAGTAGCAAACCCCCAGCCCAAGTGGCTGCAGGGAGGGGTGAAGGCATCGTGGCTTTTTCTTTCCCTACAAAGAGCTTTCCCAAGCCTGGCCTGATTGGATCTGTCCCTCCAAGTGTCTCTGTGGCCAGTCAGGGTTTCTGATTAACACAGCAAGCTTAGAGTTGAGAAATTCTGACTATCATCACCAGGGGATTATGCAGAGATTTATTCAGGTAACTCCAAACAAATATTGCTCTATGAGGTTTAAAGCAAGCCATGCATTTAAATTTTCCAGCTTGCCCTGCATGACTAAACACCCTCCCTGCCCGTGTGCTGCCATGGGCAAAGGACCTGCTTGGAGTGTGGATTTATTTCTCCATATTTTTAAATATACATGGAAAAGGCATTTGTGAGACATTAGAAATAAAATTTGAGCAAGTTATCCAAAAGGGCAGGAATCACTATTGGAAATACTCCCCACGTCAGCCTCGGGCTCGGCTGAGTGATGGACTGGCAGTGGGAAGAGCAAGGGGAAAAGTGATAAATTGGTATTTATAAATGTGCTAGTGATAAACTGAGGTTTCCAGGAGTGGGTGAGAACAGCCCCAGTGGTGAGAGCTGGACACACATCCACCCAAAAATGGGGACTGCAGGCTCCCGAGGAAATGGGGAGAGGAGGGAACCAGGAGAGCCCTTCTGGCCATGCTCTGTGTGGTGACCTTCAGTGCTGAGACCTCAGAGCCAGAGGTCACTGAGCATCAATTCCCTGCCAGAGGGGATCAGCTCCTGGAACAATTTCCAACAAAGGTACCCAGCTCAGAAATCGTGGCTCATTTAATTTTAAAAACAGGGTCTCGTTTAATTATTGATTCTGTATAAATAATGAGATTCCACCAGTCTAAGAAGTCACTGAAACATTATGATATTAAATCTTTGCAATGAGGCAGCAGCTGAAGGGAGAGGCTCTTGTGTGCTAGAAGGAGTGAGGATTAGCAAAATGTGAATTAGTGAAGGTCTGCTGCATTCAATCCAGAATTATGGGGGAACTGTTTACTATTAGTATTACTTGCTTTCAGCTTATTAAAATTAACTCTATGAGTTGGTAAATAATAGAAAATGTGCACGATGAAAGAAATGCTAATTTTTTTGCTAAGAATGTTATTTGAAGTTATTTAACAAATTCCATTTGCTATTATCTCTTAATAAACAGGAGGAAATATTCAATACCTCATGTTCAGACCTTGAAGAATTTCAAGCAGATGGATTTATTTATTTTTTTTTTTTAATTTTTTTTTGGTTCAGATTTGTTTGAAATTAATCTCATGCAAGATGAAGGTTGTGGGAGAGAAGAAATACTCTGGATCCTGAGCTGGGAAGTCAGCACTTGGTTGGTTGTGTTGGCTGCACTAAAACAAACCAGGGAGAGATTTCCTGGAATAAAGTGGGTTCTGCTGAGCTGGAAATTGGGCTGGAGTCTGAAATCTGGGAGAGAAGTTGTGTCTGCTGCCAGAGAAAGTCCTGCTGGAGGTGGAGCTGCTGGGGGGATGGAGAGGGGTTTTTTTAGGAGAAGCACGGCCAAAGACCCTCCCAATTCCCAAGGAGCTCTAAAGCCGTGTGTGACTGACACAGGGAGGGGGAAAATGAGGGGAAAACAGGAATGGGCTGCTCTGCATTCCAGAAAACACAAATCCAGCACCAGAGACATCAGCCACACAATTCTTAAACCTGAGCTCCTTCAGCAGAGACAACACTTGCTCCTTCTCCACAGGTCCTGCCCCACCTTTTGTCACCCTGAACATTCAGTAGTTCCATTTAATTACAGGGTAATCTCCTCTGTAGTTTATGTTCCTGTCAGCTGCTTTCCCTCTGAAGGAACATCCATCTCCAGCTCTCCACACGTCAGCTCACACCTATTTTTCATTTTGACATGGCTGATAGCAAATGGCATTACAGGACTGCACTGAAGCTGCTGGTGACAGCCCGGCATTGTTCAATTAACATTTTAGACACCTCTCCTAATTGTTTATTTCAGCACTTCATATTCCTATGGACAGGCTGGTTCTCCTCATCCCCAGCGGTTCAAAAGACAGGAAATCTTCTGTCCTTTCCTCCAAATGTGTGGAAGACTGTGTTGAATTTCTTTTGTAGAACCGCACTCCAAACTTGCAGGTTGAGGCGGGGCAAACCTTCCTTGTGAGTCTGAGGGATGGGGAAATTCACCCACTGCTGGAAAAGTGCAGACATTTCTTGAAATTTCCCCACAAAATTCTGGTTTGGGCAAGTTTAGATGCATAAGGGCACATTTCAAACAGTGCTTTAATAATGTCCTTGGCCACTTTGCTGAAGTACTTAAAGATCATCTCAGTTTTGAGGCTCTTTTTCCCCCAAATAGAAGTAATTTCTAAATATTGATGAATGGATAAATAAGTAAAACAGATGCAGAATCCAAAATCTGGTTGAATGATCTTGCTGAACAGAGGTAGCTGACCTTGTGAAATACATAAATACAAAGAAAACGTTTTTGTTTTTCTGCTAAAAGTCTGTTTGGTTATTTTGCGTCTATGTTTGGTCTTGTGGTTGGATTTTATTCTTTGTTTCTTTAAGTAAAAGCTCAGATTTCCACAAAGTCTTTTTTGGAATGCGCCAGAACAAAACATTTCAGAGTCCTGGAGGAGGAAATCTTTTACTGCTGAACTTTCATGGAACGAGTGCCTTTGAATTACAGTGACTGTGAATCAGCTGGAAAACCACACAAACTCTTTAATGACACAAAGTCCATTTCTGGATGTCCTTGAAGGGTCTTTAACTTTGAAACCTTTTTTCTAGGCTGCTCAGGCACACTCAGGTACTATTTTGGGGAGAAATGTTGATTTTCCCTTTGAATTTTTTCCTGGATAAATGCAATTAGTAAGACTCTTGCTTAGAAATGAAACAGGTTGTGCTTCCTTGAATAAGAAATATAAACCCAGCTGTATGTAAGCAATGTTATCCCATTGTAATTATAAACATATATTTTTCCACAGCCACCATGGAGAAGTTTTTCAAGCAAATGGAAAAATTCTATTTGTTATTTTTTTTCCTGTAAACCAGAATTCCATTTAATTCTTAACACAGCAGATGTGGGCAGGATGCTTCACTGGGGAATAGGCTTTGAATCTTGGATCTCAGTTTAGGACACCTTCATCTGTAAGCAGAATCATGAATTCCCTGTCTGAAGCTGATCTGTAACGCTCAGCAGTTTGATTTTCCTCACCCCTCCACCAGGGACAGAGACTTTGCAGTGCTTTCCCAGCCCTTGCAGCAGCACTTTACAACATCAGGCTGTTCTCCCATGAGGGGTGAAAACGCATTTTCATGACACCATTTATTTATTTTATGGGAGGGAAAAAAAAGCCCCCACCTGCTCAGCAGCTTTGTGAGGAACCCGAATTAACGCTGCAGGGAAGGGAGCGCTGCCTGGGTTTAGATCATGGGCAGCTTCAGGGCACCCTGAGAGCTCTGGAGGATGCCACAGGAATTGTGCAGCAAAGCTGATAGCAAAGGGATCAAATCCCTCCCTCACCTTGGGGGAACTCCAAGCACAAAAAGTTCCCAAAATCTTGGAATTTCAAGCTCAAATATAGCCACAGACATGGGGTTTGACCTGAAGCCTTGGGAAAGGCCTCAGAATTGAAAATCGTAAGCAAGGATGTGAGTTTAAATGGAAAGACATTAAGCTAGGCTGTAGGAAAGTTTTAAGGTGTTAAAGTTAAGCTACAGAAGGAATTATAAAAGTAATAAGAGGTTTAAGGTATAACAAGGAGTTTTGTGTGTCATTATATGATTGGGTGAGAATGTCAGCACTGCGGCAAAGACACATAAAATAAAATAATTAACTATTGGTGTGAAAGGAGAAATATTCTTTTGTGGCAATAGTTTATTGACTAAATAACCTTCAAAAGGCCCTGTGACCTGTAGTCCTGTGGCCACTAAGAACATCTGGTGAATGAGGTGAAGATGTACGAGACTGTAGACGGAAAAATAATAAATTATGATTTAAGATGTCTTGCTGTGGTGCCATCTCTTGTAAAATCCTGGGACACCTGATGCATCCACAAAAAAATTCACAAAAACACAGAGAAAGTCCCTGGCACTGCTGCCATGTCCTCACCAGCACCCTCAAAGAATAAAACCACAATCAACCACATAATAAATAAGGCTGGGAATGACCCTTAAGGTCAAGTCCAATCACCAACCACCACATTCACCACTTAAAAAAACTCTCAGTCCCCAATTTTTTCAAACATCTCCAGGGCTGGGACTCCAGAGCTTTCCTGGACATCCTGTTCCAATTCTTTGCAACCCTTTCCATGAAGAAATTTTCCCTAATATTTCATCTAAACCTCCCCTGGCAGAACTTGAGGCCACTTCCTCTTTGTTTGGCATGCAAAGCATAAAAGAAGGATTTAGTCCTGGTGGGATTTTTGATTAAATGAAACAACAACAATCACCTCTTGAAAAAATAATTAAATATTAAAAACTTACAGCTAAATACCTGTTTGCAAAAATATTGTAAATTTATATCAATGTATGTGCAAAACAACATTTTTTTAAAAGGTAACATTTTAATTGAATAACAATTAATTATATTTCTGAAGACTTGGCAGTATTTCTGGTACTGATAGAGGGAGTAAGGACATACAATAAATCATTGAACACCTGTGTAAAATGCAGCTGGATATTTATTTCCATGCTTTCTCATATTTCATATTTTCCTTTAACCATTCTCTCTTGGTTCTTCCAACTGCCATCTCCTCCTAATTGTACTCACAACTTTTCCTTGCACTAGATAAATTTTATTTCTTTTCAAAGTATCATCTATTCCAACATTACAAAGTCCATTTCTCCTTCCTTTTCTTTTTTGATGTTTCATTAACCTGAATTATTTCTCATCTGCTAAAAATTGTTCTATTTTCACAGCTTTTGTTGTCTCTGACTCATTTATGCCAAGATAAGGTTTGAGATACTTCTGGGGATATTTTTTCTTTTACTGATTGTTTTTTTCACTGTGGTCAAAAGAAATCTTCCTGTGTGGTGGAAAGGATCTGACTCATGTTCCTGCTCCTTAATAGATAATAATAATAATAATAATATTGCCTGTGGCCAGGATTTTCAAGACAGGTAAATTGCACCTCCAGCTCCCATCAGCTTTTCTTGGATCCTTCCTGACCTTTGAATAAACTTGAGCATAAATTAATTTTTATTTTCTTGCTTTGAGAGTATTACTCTTCCAATAACCATCACAGCCACCAAGCAGGAAGAAATGGAACGCAAATGTTTATTTAAAGAAAGGTGAGTGAGCAAGAGAGTAAGAACAGGGCAGAGAAGGTTTCCTCTGAGAGAGGAGAGGAAAGATTAAAAACAGCAGAAGAATTTCTCAGAGCAGTAGAAATTATTACAGGATGAGATCTAGAAAGAGAAGAAGTGCTCACTTTAATATAAATTTGATTGGAAATCTAACAAAAATATCTCTGCAGAACTCTATAAGAAACTTAAAATGTTTTAGGGGGAGGGGACTGTAAAGGTTTGCAGTCTCAGCAGCAGAATTTGTTGGTTGTTAATTTGTTGGGGCTTCTTAAAGGTGTTTAATTCCTTGATTTCTCTAAGATAACACCAGGCATTTTTGGGAAAGATCAGGTTTAGATCTGCAGCGTTGAGGTAAAAGGGTTGGCTGTGCTATTTAGAGGTCAGATTGGATGGTCTGAACAAATCCTGCAAAATAAAAATAAAATAAAATAAAAATGAAGAAAAATATAATAATATATATATAAAATAAAATAAAATAAAATAAAATAAAATAAAATAAAATAAAATAAAATAAAATAAAATAAAATAAAATAAAATTTTAAAAAAAATTTAAAAGTTAAAATAAAATAAAATAAAATAAAATAAAATAAAATATAAATTAGAATACAATACAATAAGATAAAATAAAATAAAATAAAATAAAATAATAAAATCATATCATGTAATAAAATAAAATGAAATGAAATTAAATGAAATAAAATAAAATAATAAAATAAAATAAAATAATATAATAATAAAATGAAATGAAATGAAATGAAATGAAATGAAATGAAATAAAATAAAATAAAATAAAATAAAATAAAATAAAATAAAACAATAATTTTATCCAATCAGTATAATACTACACGTATATTTTAAAAAATAAGTTTAAAAAAAATAAAAATAAAGAGATTGATACCTACATTGGCCTGACAAATCTCAAGACAGCTCTATCAAGCAGGTCAAGGAAATTGAAAGAAAAGTGAGAAACCTGCCCTGTCTTCATGTTTATCACTCTCCTCAAGGCAAGAGAGGGGAAGAAATGAGGTGACAGCTCGGGGGGAAGTGGAAAAGATGTCACTGTCACTGGGACAAGAAATGAGCAGGGCTGGCATGCAGGAGAAGAATTAACAAAACAGCTCTTGACATTTGTTGGGGAGAAAAGAGCCAAGGCAACACCTCAGCACACCAGAGGAACTGAGGACCTGGGAACCCCCACTGGCAAAATAAAATGGTGAGAATTAAAATAAATAAAATAATAATAATAAAAAAAGTTCTCATTGCATTAAAGATGTAAATTCCAAATTTTTCCCGGTTACATTTCTCAGTTTGTTGTCCCACAATGTCTTTGTTTCTACAAAGGGAAGTCTCCAGCTGTAGAGCAGAAGAAGCTGAACGTGGCTTGGGGACACAGCAGGTGACAAAGTGCAGCATCAGCTCTGCGGTACAGCTTCGTCTGGAGCCTCCAGAGCCTTTTCCAGACAGAAAATGCTGCTCCTGACTCTCAGAATTCACATTTGCCTTTGAGGGCTGCAGAGGGATGGAGAAATTCAGGGCTGGGAACAGTTTTCCTGCTGCTCTTGAAAGCTTTGCTTCTGCTCCAGAGTTTTTGGGTTACACCAGGCAGTCAGAGCTTGAAAAAACCAGTCTGTGAATGAACAGAGATGGAGGGAAAATTATGGGAAAGCCCCCAGGATTTGACAGATTCAGGTGTGAGTTCTGGCAAGTCAATGGTCTCAATATTCATAGGAAAAATGAGTATTTGATTACTTTTAAATTGAATCCTTAATCTCTGTGGACTTCTTATGCTCTGACAGAAAGGGGCTTAGGAAGTATAAAATTACATATTCTTTTAAACACTTAAAACTATTTAGAGAAAACACTTAGGAACAGGAGGAGAAAAAAAAATAAAAAGTTTAGAAATAGGTACCAGTTCAATTTATAGCAAAAAGAGAGAACTTTGGAGACTGCAATTCATTTTATTCATGGAGGACTCGTTGAGATTTATATTGGAGCTCATAAAAGCCAGAACCAGTGTTCCAGCTTTTCCAACAGCCGGGGAGAAGCAGCGACTTTTCGGTTTGGGATTTACTTTAAGTGCCTAAAGTCTCACAAAGGAAATTAAGTGCAGTGGAGCAGACAGTGCTGCTTTGGTCACCACTTCTGCACTCGTATTTCAGCTGTGTTCGCCTCCTGACCAGCTTTCCTCTGCAAATTGAAAAGTTTATGGCTACAGAATTCCTTGGAAAATTTGCATTTCTGCTCACCCATGGCAGAGATGGAAACTCAGGTCTCCAGCTCTTTGTTTCCACAAACCAAACAGTTGGATGTGAAATGCCACCACCAAAAGCTTGGCAAATATGTTGGGAATAACTGTTGTAACACCAGGATAAATATTTGGCCTTTATTTTATCAAAATCTACTGCAATAAGGGGAATCATCTCCTCCTGCATATGGAATTAAGGCTATTTCCAGAATTCCAGGGAAAAATCCCTTGTATTTTTATCATTCTGTGTTTCCTAGGTAGCCAATTTATGTTATATATCATCATAAGCTGCAGTTTGGGCTGGATTTTAGAGGAGGGAAAAAAAAAACAAATCCAGATTTTCACATTTCTCTTCCTGGTCTGTATTTTCCAGCCACCCAATGCAAACTCCTGGGTTAAGGATGTATTTTCCTGGAGGCTTTTCTCTGTGAAAAGAAGAGTGTGGAATACACAGGAAAGGGATGTTTGGAAGCAGAAAATTCCAGGAATCAGTTCAGGTCAGGCCCCAGCGTCCCAGCACAAGTGGTCTTGGCAAAAGGTCTCTCCCAGCTGCCCAATTTCCCAGGCAAACATATGGGAACCAAATGGACCTGGTAAATATTTGTTTCCAAAATCAGCTAATGACAGGCTACAGAGAAGCTGATGAAATTTTAATTTGATGGGACGTTTTTCTGAGCTCTCCAGAAAGAACAGACACGAGGAGCCAGCGGAAGTGGAGGCCAGAGCGGATGAACTTTGCTCCTCGGGGAGAAAACAAACAAACAGATGAACAAATGGACAAACAAAAATCCAAACAAACAGAAGAAATCCCCACCAAAACCCAAACAAAACCCCAAATGTGGGGAATGAGGGGTAGATATTAGACAAGGTTTTTAATTTATGGGAAATAGCACATGTAGTAAAAACCTTTGCTTTGATGTTATTACCAGAGCGTCAGAGTGCAAATAGACTTTAATCCATTATGTTTTAAACTTATAAAATTTATTACCCCTGAACTGTGATCTTTACTCATGCCAAGCTCTCTTCTGAATTTATGGCACTTGTGCAATCATTACTCAGCCTGTATGGAATCATATATTTCTATGAATTAAACTGAGAAGCAGTTTGCTAATTAGCATTCCAAGTGTTAATGAAATGAAAGATCACATGAGTTGCAGGGAACAGAGAGACTTAATATCATCAGGCATTTGAATCAGACACAGCTAAAACATCCTATTTCCTGAAATTCCCACTCCCAGAAGTCTCCAGAGTTTAGCAAGATCATAAAACTGGAGCAGCATTTCATGGAGTCCCTTTTAGTTAATATCAGTGTATTAAATAAGATCTCTCCCGCAAAGGAAAGAAAATGATTGTTCTCTCTCCTAAGCTGACTGTGTAAAATGTTCTTCAATAAAATCCAAGAAATTAATATTCAATGATTTACAGTAAATCTCTTGATCACAGGAGGTTTGCTCCAGACAGGAAAAGCAAACACTTACGGGGTACATTATTATGACGGCTTATGCTAATTAAATTGAAGCAGAAATCCTTAATTTATGCTTTACCATCAAGTGCAAAGGGGAAAATTCTTTCTTGGTTCAAGCTTTATCTTGTTAAGAAGATTTACCTCCTTATTTCCTAGAATAAAGAGCTATTTTTGAGACTCTACTGAGAAAGCAGAGGCTTGCAGAGCTTTTCTCCATGTTGCCATGACACTTTGGATCTCAACCTCCAGTTCGATACAATAGCTGCAATTAGGCTAATTAGAGCATTATCTCAAAGTACACAGCCATTGTACAAAAGAAGAAACATTCTCACTGAATATGCTGCTTAGTCACCAATAAATGAATTTTTTTTTTAAAATTACATTTTTCTAATTATGATGAATAATTTATTTCTCCTGTGGACGCTTGACATTTAAATATTGTAACTCAAAAAATAAACCATCCAACATCAGCTTAGGACATGCAGAATTTTTCTGACCTTTTAGTTATTTTCCTCCCATAAAATAATGAGAGAAAAAAGAACACCTATAATAAGAGACTCTATTATTTTGGCTCATTAGTTATTTCCAAATTCAAGGGCATTAATGAACACCCCATGCAGATGTGGTGCTTAGGAACAGGGTTTAGGGGTGAACCTGCAGTGCTGGGTTAATGGGTGGACTTGTGGATTTCAGAGGGTGAACTTGTGGATTTCAGAGGTCTTCTCCAACCTGAGGGACTCTCTGACTCAAATAAACAAAGATTTTAGTCTGCACACACACACAAAAAAAAAAAAAAGAAAAAAGAAAAAAAAGAAAAGAAAGCCAGGTCTAGACTAAAAAGGACAAGAAATTAGTAATAAAATTATTAACATGATGAGATGGGGCCTGAGGCCACCAGGAGCCAGCTTCTCTTCATATTGGTGTTTTGTCAACTAAGAAAAGAAAAGCTTTAAGGGGAAAAATGAAATATTGATTCATTTTCTGGAACTCAGTTCAAACAAAGGAGGGAAAGGTACCAGGAGTGTGTGGGTGAAACACAGCTCCGTGACAATCCATGGGAATTTGGTGACTGATGTCAAGAGAGGCAGATCCAGGCCAATTGTTGACTTTAATCCATTAAAGTTCTGAGATAAACGTTCAGCTCCCTGGCACTGCTTTGTCTGGCACTGGTGACACTCAGGCCATGTGTGTGACCATCCAGGACCCTGTGTGTGGCTCCAGCCTGCCCCAGGGGGCAGAAAATCCCTCTTGTGCAGCCCCCAAAACACCTTGGAGTTCAGATCCCATTCCTGGAGAGCTGCACACGCTGGACAAACCCGCTGTGGGCAGTGACTTCCCAACACACATCTCATGAATGTCACCCCTGTCACTGGAAATATCAAATACCAACATTCTCATGATTTGTTTCCTCCTATTTGACAGGCAGGGACTTCCTGAGGACAGAACTCTAGATCTGAACATTTGTTTCTGCCGTTTTGTGTCTCCCATTTGTTCCCATTCCCCACCCCGTTTATCAATCATTTTCACTAATCACTACTGCCCATATTTATCTTCCATAATTACCAACTCTCTTCTTGCCACGTCCTGAAGATAAGAGAGCTGCTGTCAGGTTTTATGCAAACTAGGAACATCTCTGGGGTGAAATGATGGAATATCAATCCCTGGGAAATGACTGCAAAACTCCCTTAACTTCAAGAAAATGATGTTTTCACTGATAAGAGAAGTTTCCAGCCAGATTCTCAGCTGAGCACATGAGGATAACTCACCAAGAGCCAATTTTGTGTTTTTGGTAGTTTTAGCCTCCAGGATGTTTGCCCAAAATCAAGGACCACAGCTCACATTTTAAAGGAATTTGATTTGATATTTAGAGCATTTACCAAATTGATATTTAGTGTCCAAACCATTCAAACAACAATTTCCATGTTCTATAAGCATCACTTGATATCACCTTCAAAATTAATATTTCTGTCCATCATCTCTCCAAAAATCTCTGTTTCCCACAAAACTGTGTAGAAGTTACAGGTTCCTCACAACTGTAAACATCTACAACACCTTTGAACAGATGTCAACGTTCTTGGGCAGGTTTTTAATCCCTGGTTACTGAGCCCCACCTATTTGTCTTAAAAAGCTTTGTATTATATTTATTATATCTTGTTTATATGTATTAAACCAATATAATGCAATATATTGACCCTTAGAGGAGCACTTCATATTTTTTTCTTCAATACTCTTTAATTCACTGATGCAATGCAGCAATTATTGATTTATTCTTTTTTCCCTCCTTAAATTTAGTAGCAGCAAATGTTACTTCATTAGTGTATCCACCTAGGGTTTTCTTCACAATAAATTCTGCATTAAAGGCTGCAGCCAGGATATTTTTATTTATGCCAGGGTTCCACCCAGAGGCAATAAAAAGCACCAGGGTCTTCCAAGGATTGCTTGAATTGTTCTCCTTTTATTCCTTAAGTTTTTTCACCCCCAGCCCAAGCTCACTTAGAGGTCAGAATGAAGTTCAGCCTAAAGGGAGGCATAAAAATGGTTAAAACTGGGATTAGAGAGGGAGAAATCCAATCAAGGAAGAAAATTCTCACCATCAGTTCATTTCTTCTTGACTTATCACTTTTTCCTTGTGAATTTTGTGTGGGGACTGATTTATGGGGCAGAAGGAAACCTGTCCTGAAAGTGTGGCTGGAGCAGCAATGTGCAGCAGGAATAAATATATAAATGTATAAATATATAATTATACAAATAGATAAATATATAATTATATAAATGTATCAATGTATAAATATATAAATATAACACAAGTATATAAATAATATATTTATATATAAATATATAAATATATAATTGAATAACTATACAAATAGATAAATATATAATTATATAAACATATAAATATATAAATATATAAATATATAAAACACAGGTATATAAATTATATATTTATATATTTATATATAAACATATAAATGTATAAATATATAATTGTATAATTATACAAATAGATAAATATATAATTATATAAATGCATAAATGTATAAATATATAAATATAACACAAGTATATAAATAATATATTTATATATAAATATATAAATATATAATTGTATAATTATACAAATAGATAAATATATAATTATATAAATGTATAAATATATAAATATAATACAAGTATATAAATAATATATTTATATATTTATATATAAACATATAAATGTATAAATATATAATTGTTTAATTATACAAATATATTTATATATAAAAATATAAAATATAAAAATATAGAAATATAAAAAATATAAAGATATATTTATATTTATATATAAATATATAAATATATAAAATATAAAAATATAAATATATTTATATAAAATATATAAAATATAAATATATTTATAAAAATATAGATATATAAATATATAAACATATTTATATATTTATATAAATATATAAATATATAAATATATAAATTTAAAAAAACATAAATACATTAATATATAAATGAATAAATATATAGTACAGAGTTCTTGGCTTTAAAGGTTTCTATTGAAAAAAAAAACGGAAAATCCAAACCCACTCAAAACACAAAGAAGAGGAAAAAAAGCTCAAAACATTTGGCAAAATCATTAAAAATCCCCCTAAATATCCACTCATTAAATTTACCTCTGCCCTGTGAGCGCAGCTTGTTGCATGTAACTAGGAGAAAAAGGGAAATTAGTTAATCTTTGTGTGTATTAGAGTAAAAATATTTATTTTGGGAGTTATTTTTCTCCTTATGGGAAGAACAGAAATACTTAGAAGACAAATTTAGGGGAAAAGTTTTAACTCTGCCCCAACAGGCAGCACAGGTTCCAAAAGCAAAGCCTTGCCTGGGACATAGAGGGTTAAATCAAAACAAATTAATTCATAATTAAGGGGTTATTCACCCAGGACTATTGTGTTCCATTGAAAACAGAGAATGGAATTTCATTATTCCATTCCAATAATAATATATATATTATTCCTATATAAATTTTAAGCTACCTTCATCCCAGAGCCTTTAAGAGATTTGGGTGATATTCAGTGAGGAATATCTGGGGATGCAGATGGACACAAACACTCCAGTGCTGTCAGCTGCTACAGAAACAGAGACAAGAAATCACAAAATTGAGATTTTTTTCCCATTTTGATAAGAGACCAGGATGGATTTCATTACCCAAAGCCTTCTCAGGGAAAGAACCTTGATGGCTTCACTGAGCTCAGTGGGAAGGGACAGTGGCTGAAAGCAAAGGAAATCTCTGCTGCCTTTAAGTATTTTAATTTTTATCCCATAAACAATTCCAATGAGATGAACTATGTAATAGCTTTTTTATGATAATTAAGTCTATTTGTTTGGTCTTTTACCAGATCATTAAAGCTACTGAGGTTCTTTTTTTATTATTTTTTTTATTTTTTTTTTATTTTTTGAACTGTCTTAACTGTTCTTATTTGATTACTGGAATTTACTGATGATAAAGATTTATAAGCAGCCAAGAAAAGTTATTTTTAAAAAGATTTTCTTCTGAATATCAACCGTCCATTCCTCTGGAAATAGTTTTAGTGACAGTTTTTTCTTTATTAAAAAGAACACAACACAAGAGAAAATAGAAAATATCTATCTAGAAAATATTATCTAGAAAATATCACAAAGAAAAATAAGGTTATTTTTTTTTCTTCCACAATATTACAGGGAACTGGGGAAGGCAAGCAGAAAGAAAAACATTTTTGGCAGCGAGGTCTGGCACAAATTTAAGCATAAATTTCCTTCATGCATTGGGAGTGCAGGCTCAGGGATGAAATTAAGAATAACTTTGTTCTGCCCTAAAATTTACCTGGCCTGGCATGGGGTCGGTGTTGAAAAGCCATGGGTGGAGAAGGGGAAGGGATAGAAAAACACAGACACATAAAGTAAATAAAAGTTCTTCCAGCAGATCTCTGAGCTCGAGTTTAAAACCCCACCTCCAACAGAACACAGCCCAAGTTCTGTTCAAACCCAAGCTCTGAGACACTTCAGCAGAATTTTCACCATTTCACAGCCAGAGGAATCAAAATATGACAAAAAAATCCCAATTTACAGGCACATGGACTCATTTAAACACACAATTTTAGGTTTCTCTAATTATTTTCTGAATCTGAGCAGTTTTCTGCAGCTCACTGAGTCCAAGAGCAGCATTTGCCACCTGCACCGAGATTCTCAGAAATTTCATTACAATCCCATGCACATATAAATATATAAATAAATAAATTTTATATAATAAAATAATATTATTATTATATATTATATATTACCTATTCTTTATTATATATATCATATATTATAAAATATAATGTACATTATATAATTATGTAATATAATAATTTTATATATAATAATTATAATAATGGTTAATAATCATATTAATAATGATTGATGTAATATAATTTATTATTTAATTATTAATAAAATGATCAATAAAATGAATAATTAATACAATTATAAATTCAGCAGCTGCTGAATTTCCTTGGGCCTGGCAGGCACAGGATGCCAGAGGTTGGAAAGGCCAAATTTGATTTCTGCAGGAGGAGCTATCGGTGCTGAGCGGGGCGATGAGGAAAAGGCACTTGCATTTGGGCTCCACCACTGCCAGGCCAGAATCCGACCCCTTTAATCTACACTGCCAGAATAAACATCTGGATTTTCCCTGCCTTACTCCAAACTCTCACAGTCTGCTCTGGTTTTTTCGTGTTTTCATGCATAAGAACAAGAAGTGCAGCGCTGAACTCGGAGCGTTTGCCCTCAACGCCGCTCTGACAGCAAAGGGCCCAACATGTGCTGACAAAGGGCTGGTTAATGATGAGTGGAAGAGGAAATGACATTGTTGGTTCTGCAGGATTCCTCACTGGGACACCGCCTGTGCCCACGCTGGAGCGTGTTTCACCTCTTTAATGTTCACCCTTGTTTGTGTTAGAAAGCAAATATTTGACAAATCCCTGGACTCTGAAGTTTCCCAGGGCTCGGGGCAGAGATTTCTCTGATGTGTCAGAGGAGACTGAGGGAATTCAGAGTGGAAAATGGGAGGTCAGTCCTTCAGAAGGATCTGAAGAGTTGAGATCTATCCTGAGGCAAGGACTGGCTGTAGCAGCAGGTCCTGGGCGTCACCTGCAGCAATCAAAGCGAGGAGCAGGAGGTTTGGAGGTGCTGCCCAGCCTGGGGCAGCTCCCCTGGGAGGTCAATCAAAAGGGGACTGAAGGTGCAGAATTTTGTCTAATTTTATAAATTTCAGAATGGTTTGGGTTGAATGGATGCAGAATCACCAATTCCAACAAATTCCAACATCCCCACCACGGGCAGGGATATTTTTGTCTGCTTGGGTGTTTCCATCTGCAAACATCACAATGTGCCCTCCCCTCCCACCTCTCTGCAGCTCTCCAAAAACCCAATTTCTCAATAAATCACCATCACAAATGACCCCTGTGTCACCAGAGGTCACTAATGATTCTAAAATATCGAACCACATTTATTTTATTCTTTGCTCGTGGCTGAGATTCAGAGGTGAAGCAAAGAAATTCAAAGCCAAATCAAAAAAACCCAGGAAATTTTTCTTCCCACTATTTTTGTTATTTGAAATATCCTATTGGTTTTCAAACACATTTTAAATTGACTCCAGCAAGTTCTGCTCTGGGCATTGATGTGCCTTAAGACACCTTTGAAAGTCAGAGTTGTTCCTATGAACTAATTAGTTTCTGTTTACATAAAAACATTTTGTCATTTTCAGAGTTTTCTCACTTGTTTTCTTACAGTGAAGGCAGGGGTTGGGAGCCAGAATGTACCAACAAATTTAGAAAACAAAGAAAAGATGAAGGAGGGAGAAAATGCAAAAAAAGTTAAAAAAAAAATTAAAAATCCACGTGTCAAAGCTTTCAAAAATGTAGATTTACACTACCTTAAAAGCAAAACATTTAAATTTATAATTACACAAAACAGAATTAAAAAGTAAATGAATTACCAAGATGGCTCTGGTTGTGTTTGCCAGTATTTCCTGCTTTATTCCAATTAGCCATAACTTTATAATTTGACTTTTTTCTCTGCACCACTCATTCTGAGACAATGTCAGCGTCGAGTCCATAAGTATTTGGAGAATTAATTAAAATGTCATGAAATAGTCCTTTCATTAGCATATATATGGTCATAAAAATAATTATAATTACTTCTTAGAGGTGGAGGAGAGTTAAGTTTGATTGATGGAATTAATGAAAACGGGGACAGCTCCACCATACTAAATAGCAGAAACTTGGAGTATTAACCATCCACTCTGTGAAGTTATAATAATTACAGCAAGAGCTAAAAAGATTAGTATTCAAAAAGAATAATGTACCTTAGAGCCTAAAATACCCATTGCAAATTATGGATGTATTTTCAACTGTTTATAACGTTCTCAGAAGAAAAATATCATTTTGATGAACTTCCAAAGGCTCCTAGATTAATAGGTATTTGCAGCCTTACAGAGAGCACAATCAATCCCTCTAATCTTGTTATCAGATGCTAAACAGCTGGGTGACCTGATTTAAGTGCTATGATTTTAAGGAAGTAATAATGGATAATAGTTTTCAAATGCCTGCTAAGAACTTGCAAAGCTGTATAATACACCCAAAGATATGCAAATAAATGGCATTAAAAGAAACATTATAATTAGCAGCCCAATGCACAGAAACTTCTTGTGCAGCCATAAGCAACCTAATCTTATTTCAGTTGTGCTGCTTTTAATTTAGTCTCCCTTAAAGACCTGCAGTGATGGTCTGGGAAGTTGAGGTGAACACCCAAAACATCCAAAACCAGAATTAAACGACAATAAATTCCCTCTGCAGGGTCCAGGCCATGAGCAGTCCCCTTGGGGAGGTGGAAGTGGCCAAACTATAATTTTTCATGCAGAAACAATTCTTTTTTTAATACATTTAATTCCTTTGTCATTATTGTAAGTTATTTCCAGATGGCAGGTGGCAGATTTTTTAATTTTCTTTCTTTTTTTTTTTTTTAAGAGCAACTGCCAAGTTTGTGAGGAATTATTTTTCAGAAGCCTAAACTGCATTTAAAGGCCTTTTCTATTTTTTATAAGACATTGCTAATCTCACAATTTTTCCCCCTCTAATCACACAAACAGTTTAGGCTAAAAAAAGCAGTCCCTGGTAGGAAGGAGAGGGAGGGAGTGGGTACCCACAGCTGTGCCTGCTGCTGCCAGGGAATTTGTTTTCCACTCTTGTATTGATGGGGATGCTCCCACCATTGTGGTGCCAGATTCTCACAAATGCCCTGTTTTGCAAACTGCCAAATTAAGGAGGGGAGATCTTGGGCTTTAAGGGTTGTGTTTTAAATATTTCCCTTTCTTTTTCTCCTGAGGGAGGGAGGGTGTGGTGGAAGGCAGCACATTTCAAATGGTCTGGCTGAGGGCAGGGGAGGAGCTCTGTTAACAGGAGAATTTCTCTGCTTGGAATCGTTGGTCAATGGGGAGAAGCTTCCACTGAACTCTGGAAATGCCTGCAGTGTCTCTCTGCCAAAACTGCATTTCCCTGAGCCATGGTCCTCGTGCTGGCATTTGGAGGGGTGGAATTTTATTTTCCCACCCTCGGATTGGGTTTGTAACTCCTCGTATCCAAAGTGACCCTTCACTTCAGTAGGACTGAGTTATCTCCAGGGAATAAAGGAAAAAGGTGAACCTGGAAGGGAACGTTGCTGTTTCCAAGTCAAACAGCAGCAAGAGGACAATGACAGGGCCTCAAGGTCTGTCCCAGGGGTCACCCTGACTTGGGCATTCCTTGGCTCCTTGGGGAATCTGTGGTGTAGGGAGAGTTCAGTCATTCCAAGGGTTGCTGCGAAGGATGACTGGACAATTCTTCCTCGCACCAAAGACATCTCTGCAGCCCTCCCCTGTCCCTAAGCTGGATCTTCACCTCTGCCTGGTGCCTTCCTCGGGGGCAGGACCGTCCTTCAGCCTGGGCTGGAGCTCCTTTCCCTGCAGGACACCTTGGCCTCTACATGGGAGCTCCCACAATTTGTATTACCTGGTTTTCCTTCGGCATTCCATGAGCGGCGCCCTAGGAGCTCCTCCCCTCCGCACAGTCGTGCTCCCACTGAGAGTTGAGAGCGGGGCTTTCATCAATTATTCACTGCTCTGAAGATGTAAGAACTTATCTCAGGGCGAATTGGTGTTTCTCCTCACTCCTCAGAAGCAGGAGTCGGGAAACTTGAGCACCTCAGCCGGGAGCTCCGCTCTCATTCAAGGGAAGGAAAAATCCACCTGCAGCAAACCCTCCTCGCGTGTGGGAATGAGTTCAGCAGCACCCCAGGCTTATAAATAGGGATGGTGGAAAGATCCATCATCCTTTCCAGTACGTTTTTCAAGTACTGTCAGAATTATTTCGTATTAACTTTACCTTTCTTTATTCTTATTCATATTTAATCGCTCTCCTTAGAGGGTTCCTGCCTTCCGAGTTAAGGAGAAGAAATGCAGGTAGAGAAATGAACTGAATTTCTTTTTCTTAAATGAACACTTTGCATTTTCATCTCTTTGGTTTTCACCCCCAGTATCAGCTTGGTTGCAGTTGCTCAAAGACATTTAAAAGGTTTTCATATGATGTTGCTTTCAAATTAAATATTTCTTTATGGAATGAGGTCGATTATTTAAATTTGGCATAGAAAATGATGCATTTATTAACATGCCACAAGTTACATTTTCCAAAATCTCTCAACCCTCCTACAATTTTTTTTTTCCTAATATTGCCACTGATAAACCTTTTACTATGTCAAAGGAATTAGGCTAAATTTAAGCTTTTCTGATAATCCTAAATAATGCTGCTATCCCACTGTTTATCTTTGAAAGTATTTACCATTAAATAAGAAGAGTAAGGCTCAGAAAACTAGAACTATGTTTCTTAATTTAAAATAAATTTAGGTTTTTTTCCTATTTCTCTGTTTTTTTCTCCATTCTAGGGAAAGCAAACCTGGAAACAACAAAGTCCTGGAAATGATCCTTATAAGCACAACTTATCCTATTGAGATTTCTACATGCATCTTTTACAGAAAATCATTGAAATCTAACACCAGCTAAAAAAAATAAAATAATAAAGGTCTAAGGAGATTATGAATAAAAGCTATTGCTGGCTTTGTTTTTAATGAGATACCGAAAGCGTTTTTATTCCTTGCCCGTATTTTTACTCACATTTAATGTAACCCAAGTTATTTCAAACTATCTCTGTTAAACAGGACAAAACCCTCATATCTCCTGCCAGTTTAGGAATATGCAGGTGCTTGCATCTTTCAGAGCCTTTGTGAATATTGTACAACTTTCAAGTCTAACCTACTTTTCCCTCTTATTTTTTTTTTCCTAGAAATGTTCTGTAGTCCCTTATGAATGTTGCAAAAGATTCACAAATTCTGAGTGCTGCATAAAGTGGCAAAAATTAACATCTCCAAGAATGTCATTGAGATGGGCAGATGTCTCCCCCCAGCCCCAGTAGGCTCGACTTTGATGAGACTGGCTTAAAAAGGAATTTTTAAACCTCTCCAAACCTACAGGAAAAACGTAATTCCAGTGGTGAATTTGCTGCAAAGTTACCTGTTCTCCTGTGGATCAAAACACGCTGGAACAGAGTGAAAAACACTACTTTATACCCCATTAAGTTTATTATGCTCTGCATCCCTGAATTTCTGCGTTTCCCGAGCAGCTGGGTGGAGGAATTCTTTGGATAAGATTGGGATTTGGGTTTTTAGCTTTTCTCCTGTTTCCAGCCAGGTAAATAAGGCCATAAATAAAACATTCAGGACCTCGATGGGTGCAGGTCCAGGCTGGGTTTGGAACACACAGAGTTTATTGACTGCCCTGGGAGGGGGCAGCTGCTTTTGATGTGCTGAGAGCCAGGGTTCTGCTCCACTCACACCTCCTAAAACACCTGAACTTCAAAAATAACTTGTGAAATGGAGGAGAAATTGTGGCTGCCCCATCCCTGGAAGTGCACAAGGCCATGCTGGAGCAACGTGGGACAGTGGAATGAGCAATGGGATGAGCTTTATGGTCCATTTCAACCCAAACCATTCCATGGTTCCATGAATTGAAAAACACCCATTATTACCTCTCAGCTCTTGAAGGAGAACACGAGAAAATTCTGTCTTTATGACAGCAGTTGATGGGGTGGGGTAGGAAATCCCCAGGAGAGGAAACCTGAAGTCTCACTGAATCCTGCAGAGCTTTAATTTTGGCATCTCCTAACAGCACCTGGCCGGTCAGAAGAATAAAACCAATCCTTTGAGTGAAAACAATAAATCTTCCAGCAAAATCCCATCATAAAATCTACTTTGCTTATAAAAACACAAAGAACGTTCCTGTCCAAAGATCCAGTGACAAATGAGGGAGGGAGGAAAACATTCCTAGTTTCAGAATAGCTGACATTTAATTACCAGAGGCTGCTGCTCACAGAAGATGTACAGCAAACTGCGTGGCCTTGGCTGCAGTACATGGAACTATTATATCATCAAAGATTTATTCCTTAAAAGTGCATTAATTCCAGCTAAAAGGGGCCTGAAGTCGCCCATGGTGCACTCCATGGCTGACAGGTGACTTAATGGTGTTACTACAGAAAATAACAGGCTTTTGGGGCCCTAACAAATCCTGCATTTCCTGCTTGGGAGCACTCAGGATGTGACAAGTCATTAACTCCAGCCTCTCCTCCTTTGCTGAATATTTCCCCTCCAAAGACAAGTGCTTCCTTCCAAAGGGAACCAGAAGTTAGGGCCAAAATCCAGGTTAAAATTTCCCAGTCTTCCCCCAGAAGTGCAAGGTGGCCTCATCTGTACCAAGAGAGCCATAAAGTAAAAGTTTAGGAATGAAATAAGCTTTTTCCTTCAAAAAAGATCAAAAATAATTGCTTATTTTTCCTGACAGGATAGAAGGAAGTGAAAAACTTGTTTTCCTTGATGAAAATGCAGGGACATGGGAGCTGTGATTTCCTGCTTTAGAGGAAGAACTGGGACTTTAACCATGGCACTTTCATAACTTTTATTGAGAATTTAGATCCAAGTAACAGCCCTTGAACGTCAGAATTTTGCCAAAGACTTGAAAGAGATGGTTGCCTCTTGTTCTGGCTATAATACTCCATAGGTAAAGCAATTATTTTGCCTCATTTCTTTAAAAAAAACCCCAAATTATAAACTTTTATTTCCTTTTTCTACCTTAACAACACTGTTACTAACCCACCCAGACACCAGATTGGGCTATAAAGTGTTGACACACACACAAGGGAAAAACCCCCAAAAAACCAAACATAAAACCCCAGGTTATGACACACAAGCTCTTTGCTAAAATATCATCAGCCTCCTTTTTCAGGCCACTGCTCCAGGATATATATTTTTACTCAACATCTTTGATTATGCTGCCACCAGCAGCTTTTAAGACATAAAAAGGCAAATGACAGGTGCTGTCAGTGACTCCAACAAAAGCTGTGGAAATTCACTGAGCGTGTAATACGGTGGATTTTAGCAAAGCTAAAAACCCACGGTAGCTTTGACTAACTTGATCTTTCAGAAAGCTGTTTGAGGGAGAGAGGCACAAAATAATGAATTGGATGGAGCGTTACATAACAAAGAACTCCTCGGGGTCTTGTCTGCTGCCTTATCTCATAAATTGTAATGATTTTCATGTTAGATCAAAGAAGAGCATAAAACAAAATTGAGATGAAAACAACTATTCATTGCCCTCGAGTGTATAGCTTTTGTTTTAAGACACTCCTAAGCAGCACTGTGGAAGGGATTTCTTCCTCTAGACAAATCACTGCTCTCTAATCTTCCCTGTGACAGCAGGAGCAGCTCCACTGGTGCAGCTCACACCTCTCAAAGCAGCTTTATCTGACTTTCCTCCCAACTTATGGAAGGTTTATTTTAATATTTTTATATCTTAATATTTCTACATTTTAATATTTTAATACTTTTATATTTTTATATTTTTATAATTTCTATATTTTTCATATTTTTACATATTTATATTTTATATTTTAATAATTTTATATATTTTTTATATTTTTATATTTTTATATTTATTTTATTTTTATATTTCTATTTTTATATTTTTACATCTTTATATTTTATATTTTTATATTTTTATATTTATTTTTATATTTTTATATGTTTATATTTTTATATTTTTATATTTTTAAAATTATACATATAATTATATATATAAATTATATATTATATATAATATATTATATGTTATGTATTGTATATTTTATAATTATACATTTTTAATATTTTATTATTTTATATTTTACTTTATTTTATATTTTATATATTCTATATTATATTTATAATTATATTATATTCATTATATATTATATGTATTTTAGCTATATTTTATATATTTATATATGTATATTTATGTATTTTTTATATAATTTATATATATTTTATATTTTATTTTTGGGATTTTTTTTTTTTTTTTTTTTTTTTTTTTTGTGAAAAGGGGGGAAAAAAAGAAAGTTTTTACCCCCTCCCAAAAAAAACCAAAAAGCCAAGAAACCGAAACAGGAGAAAAATCCTGTTGGGGATTTGAAAATCAAAACATGCATCCTGTAGATTTTGCACAGGAAAAAAAGGGGCAGGAATGAAGTTCATGTAGGCAGCAGGAGAAGAGTTTTCTGCCATGGGCATTCACCAGAGGATCCTTGGCTTGGGGAGCACACCACAGAAAAAGGGCTTTGGGAAGGTTTCCCTTCTCTCAGGGCTTAGGGCATTAAAGGAAAATGATGGAAAGTAAATCAGTGATGGTGCACCCCGGTTTATGGAGCACCAGCAGCTCTGGAATGTTCTGGCTCCCATTAATATCAGGAAACAGAAATTGTCTGCTGCTTTATCTCATCAATTGGAATCATTTTCAGTTCATATGACATTAAAAAATAAAAAATTTCTCATGTCTAGAGGAGCTGTTTCACCATTAACACACCACCAATAACTTCTTCTGCAGGTATTAATCCTACCAAAATTCAAATACTGGTAAATTTTACAGGCCAAAAAGAGCAGGTTTTTTTATCAAGTTACATTAATTAGAAATGAAGAGAGATTTTATCCCTGTTCTATGAACTCCAAGCAGAGTACAAAACAACACTGAAATCAGATCCAGCAAAAAGGAATTTTTAAAAGCTCCCATCTAGGATGTTCCTTTTCACTAACACCATAATTGTGTATTTACAGCAATGTAATTATTAAACTTTATTTATAATTAAATGTATCACGCAGGGATACAGTGATATGGAGAGGTGATTGTAAGGAATTATTTACTAAAAGAAAATAAATCAGAAATTAATTTTTAAACTCAAAGGCAAGAAAAGTTTTTTCACTTCTTCATGCATTATGAATTAATTAATTCACCCAAAATTTTTTTTAATGGAGAAATATTGTACTATAGTACAGGGATAAAAACTTCATGAAACCTAAAATGAAAATGATCACCAGAAACAGAAAGATAATGATTTTTCATAGTTTCTTTCAGATCATTAAATATTGATGAGCAGGTCTCAAGTCCTTTAAATTTGTTATTTGCCCAGATGCAGAGTTTGTTCTTTCCTGAGTGTTTTGGTTCTTGATGAGCCCAGAGATCTCACCCTGGGATCCTCCAGCCCTGGAAAATCCCATTTCATCCCTGTCATTGCCCAGATCTGTTTTATTCTCTAAACCCCAAGTTCTGGGTGCTGTCCCCAGGGCTCCGAGACACTCAGAGAATTTTGGAGGATAAGTGGGCTGGGAAATGACAGAAAACACCCAAGTTTTTCTGTCTGGCTCACCGAGGCCTCCGAGCCACAGCTCCCACCAGGCTGATGCAAAATTTATTGGCTGCTTACACAATCTGAATTTCATTTTCTTTTTCCCATGGTCGTGCAGGGGCTGAGATGGGAATGGGAACAGATATTTTCCACTTGTGCTGATCCCAGGGATCTCAGGATCTGCTCCTTTGCTGGGGTGAAGGATGCACTGGCAATGTTAACATATTTTCTTCAGTCCACATGAGATTAAAAAACATTTAATGAATAAATCTAAATTTTTCCTAATAGGCACACCTTGTCTTGGAATAATCATCCATTACTGTTCAAAACTACCACCAATTACTAAAAGTAATACCAGAAAAATTGCTATTTCAACAACTTAAAGACAATTTTATCAAAAATACCAAAATATCAAAAATATCAAAATATTTATCAAAATATTTTACTCAATGTGTTCAGCTGTGGCTCAGTCTGATAAAAACAGAGAAAAACCACACTAAAGTTTCCCTCAAAGTTAAGATCTATACATGGAAAGAAGGAAAAGGGAAGAGTATAGGGTGTGACAGAGAAGATAAAGAAAATTAAGGTTTTTTTCTGCAACATAGGCCCAGAATTAGAGTTAAAATTTCTTTGAGCATATTTAATTAAAAATAGACATCACAACAAGAAGTCTTAAAAGCCAGACTACTTTCCATCAGCCCTGGTACTTTTGAGCTTTGATGAATTATTAGGACAGCAGCTAAATAATCCATAGAATGAAAAGAAAGAAAAAGAATTCCTTTTATTAAGGATATAAATAACTTAGACCAGGGGGGATTCTCAGTAAATATAAAGAAGGAAAGTCATGCTCAGAGTTGAAGGCTGTGGCTTGGTTGTACAGAGAAATCTCCAGAAAATTTGTGATCTTGTGCAGGAGAGATCCTGGAGACCACTTCAAGCACCAGAGGTGGAATTGTTTGGAGATGATTTTTCCAGAGGTAAGGGAAGAGTTAATTAGAAAGGGAAATGACCCCGACTGTCTCCTTTTAAGTTCCATTCTTTAACATTGGTGAAAAGTCCATCTGGGACTGTTTTGCTTGTTTTCCCTCCTCTCCTCAATTTTTAGATAGTGGAATATTTCAATATCCAGCATTTCTATATTCAACATTTCAATATTTCAACGTTCAACATTTCAATATTTCAATGTTCCAGTTACAGCCCTGACCCCAGAGGACACAGAGCACAACTCACCCCAGTCTGGAGACCAAAGACAATTTGGAAGTCAGAGTCACATTCATTCTGATTTGTGGAGGTATTCATCAAATCTGAAATTGCCTTTTTTTTCATCCCACCCTGAATTCTTTGCCATCAACATGTCAGATCTTCAATAATGTTACCTAAATATGTTTCCAGTACAACAAAATCAGGCAGTAACATCCACTCCAATAATTTTTTCTGAGGTATCAGGGGGTTGATTCATGTGCCTCAACAGCAGAGAAAATAAAGGTAAAAAAATGAGAGGTGAAAGAGAAATTCCAAAAGATACCAATATCAAAATAAAAGATAAAAATTACTGCACTGAACCAATAAAATTAACAATTACAAAAGGGCAAAAAAGCATATTTTAACTTTGCAAAATGACTTTTATGATTGGGAAGTGATTGTTTTGTGTCAGACCATTCACAGGTGGTTTTCCTCCCCTTCCTCCCTCACAGTGGGGATTATTTCTGAGTGCATTTTGGAAAGTGAGTGGAGTGCTGGGCTTTCAGAGCAGGCTGAAATGAGGATATCTGATCCAATAATCTGGAGATTTAGTCTCATCATGAAGGCCTCCTAATTGTACTCTCCTCAGATAGACCCGAATTAATTCTTGCCATTCATCCCCTGAAAAGTATCAGGGCTGATACACTGATAATAATTTTCTTATCTCAGAGACAGACAGTTAAGGGAAGAGCCTGGAAAAATAAAGGGAAATGTTGAAGGTGATTATCATAATGAGAATGTTAATTAGCTCCATTTCAGACACCAATTGTTGGCACATGAATCAGCAAGCAACTCTCCAAGTGTTTTCATAAGATTTTTCTATTTCTAATCTTTTTCCATTTCTTCTATTTCTCTTGCTGTCATTATAGGCATGAGGATCCTTGCTGATAAGGAAAATAAAAGTTGATTTCAGCAGTTGGAGAAAGTGTATGGTTGAGAAAGACACACATAATCTGTTTCTCTACTGCCTCAAATGGTTTCTGTACATGACCAAGGGTACCTGGCAATTAATGCAGTCAAAGGGAGGCAAAAATGTCAATTATTTCCTCTGTTCAATGGCCAGGGGATGTGGTATGTACTTGAACAAGGGTTATGCACGGTCAGCACCTGAAATCCAGATTTCAACCTCATCTGAGGCCTTTTATAAAAAGAAAAAAAGAGGAAGAAACTTCCCTCCTTTTGTTTTTCCAGCTTTTTCATATCTTCCTTTTCCCGAGCTCTGCCTTCTCTGGAACACAATTTTGCTCTCTTCCCCTGTGTCTGATCTCCCTGGCTGGCTCACATTAATCCCCTGTTTTGGGGCAGGAGTTCTGTATTTTATATCAGGTTAGAAATTAAACAAGCTGACATTTACTCCCACTGCCGAGACAAGTCCTGAAATTCCCAAGTTTTAACTGCAGTCTCCTGGGCCATCTCCCAGCACAGCAGGCTCCAGTGCCCAATTTAGGCTGTTTTCAGGAGCCAGGTTAGCCCTGTGCTAATTTGGGTTAGATGTTCCAACAAATTTCCATGGGATCCATCAAGAGCTTGTTAAACTCTGATTTGTTACACCCACTCGTGACTCTGCCCACGCAGACCTCAGCCAAATAACAAAACTGAATTTATCTTAAAAAAATAAATCCTCAGATGGTCAAGATGACCATTCTGAAGAACTTATTTATCAGCTTTTGGTTTCCAGCTCCCTGAAAATCAGTGGAATCAGAAGGAGCAGCTTGGCCGTGTCCACAGCAAATGAGGGGACAGAGAAAGAGAGCAGAGGTTTGGAGGAAGGTTTGTAAGAAACATGGGAAGACACAAAATATGTAAAGACACAAAACATGGGCTCTGAAGAAACAGGTGGAGCTGTGTTTCCCTTCTCCAGGGGATTTTCAGAGCTGTAGGAATAATGCACATTTTCCTGTCTCTGGGTACAAAGCTTTATCTCCATTAATCTCATTAATCTCCATCCCCCGAGCAGAGGATGCTCCATCCCTCCACCTCTGCTGCTCCAGCAGCTCTCCTCAGCAACATTTGATCTCCCTCTGGCTTCTCCTCACCTCCTGAGACAAAACTCCCACATGTTCCTTTCCATGTCTTTAAATAATACTAATTTTTATATTTCTATATATTTTTCTTAAAGTTTTTTTTAAAAATTATGTGTAAGTACACATACAATGATTAGTTTATTAATAAAATTAATAATATTAATATTAATTAGTTTCCATTTCTTTAAATAATAGCAACTTTTGAATTTTTATGAAATTTTTTTAAAAAATTATGTGTAGGTACACATACAATGATTAGTTCATTAATAAAATACGTTTACTCAATATTTTCATGGCTAGAAATGTATATAGAGCTAAAATTAACAGCCTGGATTTTTCCTGGGCTTTCCCATCACTTTTCTTCCCAGCAGCAGCATTTCCATAGGAAAACAAGTGCAACTAAAATATGATGTGAATCAAAAGTAAAAGTCCATGATTCTTAAATCCATTATTCTCCTATTTATTCAATTTATGAACTACAGCAGCCCCTGCAACTGCATGGCTGGGGAATGTGTAAACACAGACAAAAATTAGGAAAGAGGTCTATAAATCCATGGTGACAAGTGCTTTATTCCTATAAATCAGTGTAAGGAACACATCCACCTACAGATATAAATTGTAGATGCTGAAGGACATTACAGCTTCACTAATCTATTAAATAAAGGTACAGAGTGCTCCATTTCTCTGGGAATGTTTATCTGCTGTCCTTAGGTGTGGGGTGTGCTCCCACAGGGCTTGGCTCTTGCATCCAGACAGCCCAAATCTGTGTGACTATCTGGTATTATCCAAAGCTAATTATTAATTTGGGTTGTTGTGCTAATGGAGTCAGGGAGGATTTGCTCAGTTCAGTGCTGGAACAGCCCATAATAAAATCTTTATCTTCTCTCAAGTTAAAACACCTGAGTTCTGCCTTTTTGGAGAAGAAGCTTTAAAAAACAAGTTTGAATGATATTTTTGTGTGGTTTTTTTTTTTTTTAAAATTCACATCTGCATACATTTTAAACTCACCACAAACTCTGCATTAGGTGCTATTTCATCCTCACCCTCCCTCCCTTTCCACCGAAATTTGCTGTGATACAGATTAATATTTACTGCCCACTGTTTGTAAGCAGGGATGGCAGTGCCCAAAGTGCCCCAAAACCCAGGGAATGCTGAGGGACACTTCAGGGGCTTTAGGGGAATTGTTTCTGAGAGCAGTCACAAGCTGTTTCTCTAACAAGCAGCACACAGACAGCTTTTCCTCCTGCTCTTCCACAATCCCTCACGTCAGCTGGAATTAGGAGTCCCACAAACCTCCCTATTTAAGCAGCCTATTTATAACTGCACAGGGCTCGGGCCTGGAACATAAATTCACTGTTTTGCTTTGTTTCTCTCGTTTTTGATTAAGGAAATGGTATCTCTTCAATGGATTGGATGTCACCTGTCAGATGTTTTTAGCCATTTATATGGTGTTCAAACATTACTCATGATAATCATGATGAGTATTATTTTTACCACCATTTATCATAAGCTTTCCCAATTAAGGCAATAAGAGCTCTTCCATTTTTATTTTCTATGCAGTTCTTGCTTTCCATATTTGATTTTTACCCTTTGTTTTTTATTCCCATATTTGTTTATGGCCTTATTTTTCATTGTGTCGGGGAATCCACAATTCCCCATGGACTAGGTCCCTCCAGTTTCCATGGAATTTAGTTGCTATTCTTATTGCCCTACCCAATGAAAGGTGCTGTGCCCAACAGAAAAACATGACAAGAGTCTGGATTTCTAGAGTTAAGTCTCATTTTTCTTAAAAAGAAACAATAAAAGATGTAAAAGCTAATCCCAAGCTCCTGCACCATCTTGAGCTGTGTCTCATCATCCTCTTCCCTCTCTTCCTTTTGTTCATGTGGCCATTATTAAGATTCATATGTAAAGAGACAATTAAATTTTCAGTGAAAAGCACCATTATTAAATCTATTTGAGTATTAATTCAATGCCATCAGAAAAATTTCACTAACTCTGTGTGGGAAAAGGTGCCAGGAAATGTAATTCATGTGTTGGGGGGAAGAAGGAACCAAGGCTTTCTTTGTGATTTGTTGCCTTTGCAGCACTGTGTGCCATCATGAAGAGGCACAGCCTGATCTCCACAGCCATTCAAAACAAAGCCAGGTTTAAATTATTTTACTGTGAGCAGCTCTTTATGCTCCAAAGAGGAATGTCCAGTGTAGATGGCTCTGCCACAAAGGTCCAGGCCAGCTTGGACAGGGCTTGGAGCCACCTGGCCCAGTGGAAGGTGTCCCTGGCCATGGCAGGGGTGGGACTGAGTGATCCAACCCTGACCATTCCAAGGTTCTGTGATGTTTCCATGACCATTCCACAGACAAGATTCTCTTACTCTCAGTCTTGTCCCCTGTGTAGCCACGGCTCTGCTCTCTGCAGGAGGGCTCTGGTCCCCTCAAACCTCTGCAGAACCAGTTGGAAACCTCTCACCACTGCACGACACAACCACACTGGTGTATCCTCAGAATAAAATAATGTTTGAGTTCTTAATGGTGGCCAGAGCACTTGAACCTCTGACAATCACCTGCAGAGGACAGGAGAGCTGTGCTATCTCATTTTAGTGATTTATTCAGTAGCAAAACACGAGCGCTGGACTTCATCCTTTTATGAAGCAATCTGCAGCTCCTGCTGCTGGAATTTGAGCTGAAGGATGGTTCCCTGGTAATTTGTAATGGCTTGGGAGATAGGGCTGCCTAAGCTGGGCAGGGCTGCAGAATCAGCAGCAGCAGCAGCTTCCCCAGGTGAAAATAGCTGTGTGTCTTTTAAATTTTTAATGGAGATTAACACTTTGTCACTGCAGCGCATCACTCAGTGCAGCGTGTGGAGAAATGCTCTCTGCTGGGGAAGGAGATGAAGCTCTGAACAGATACAATGACAAATCCCTGACATAAAGCCTGTCCTTGTTTGAACCAGCATTTGCCTTTCCAAAATAAAGGCAGACACATTCCCATGACGGAGGACATGGGATGGCTTTCCATTTATTTGTTAGTGGATGTATAAATCCATTTATTTGTTAGTGGATGTATAAATCCGAAGGAGAAAGTTAATTAGACTCCCTGTGTGCAAGGCAGTGGAGTACACTCTGATTGCTAATTATTTTAATATAGGTAAACAGCTATTGACAGTACAAGTAATTTTCCCCCATCTCCAGTTAAGAGGCTGCCAGGTATCAGTCTAACAGCTCCGAGTGAACCTGAGGCAATTTAAATTATGGGTTTTAATCAATATGTAAATTGTTATTGTAGAAGCCATCCATGATAGTTTGCTGCAGCTGCCCCACCACTCCTCAGACCCGGCAGCTGCTGGCTCAGGTCAGGCTGTGATTGCTGCTCCTCCTTCATCTACTCATTCTCTACTCAGAGGATCTCTTACTCAGTGCTCAGTTGCTCAGGCCAACACAGCTGAAAGACAACAAAACCCTTCCCTCCTTCTCCCCCAGCTCAGCCCTCCTTGTCTGGGGGTTTGAGGAGGGGCTTTTGGGGACACCAATGCTCAAGAGTGCCTGGGCACACTGTTTTGCTTTTGGTCACCCAGAGGCAGTTCTGCCTCAGAGCTTTTGGAAAGTCTTTCAGCTCATCTCTCCCAGCAGCCAACTCACCTTGTACCGACCTCCAACTTTCAATTTACTCGTTACCTTAGCAATAATAACAAAAATTAATAACCCCCCAAACTCATTATCTGTAATTTCCCATACTACAGCCTTTAAGGCATAACCTAATTTAAAACTGTCCAGTTCTCAGTGTTTTGTACTTAATATTTGAGATGCAGCAAATGATGGCTCATTTGTTCTTGCAATTCTGTCAAAAAGCTGTGCAATATCTTCAATTTTAGTGAGCACAGTTCTCTTGCAATTTAATTACCACGTTGTACATTCTCCTTTGGTGAAATTAGATTTAACGCTGATTTGGTGAATGATAACTGAGATTCTTTTTTATTTAGTTGTAAACGTTCCTTGGGAGCCATTTCTGATACCCTCTGATATACTCAGAAGTGGAAAACAAAGAGGTTCTCTAACACTGCTCCTTCCAGCTGGTCTCAAAAACATATTTCTCTAAACCATTATCAAAAATTTATGGTTTGGATCAACTTTGGATTAAGCAAGGCCAAAAAAAAAATATGGTTTGTTTGCAGCAATTAATATTTTCCCTCCTTCTAGAGACCTGCAGAAAGCAGCACAAAGTAATTGGTCATATTTTTCAGCCCCAGAGGTGTCCAAACTGCTTGGTAAAGTAAGGGATAAATACAAAACCACTTCAGAAGAGGGTAAGAGGCAGAGAAATTAGCAAAGATTAGTCTAAGAAATAGAGAACAAGAAGCCCAGTGGACAGAGCAAGAGCCTCTCCAGCAGCCTGAAGGTTCCTGAGGAGAAAACTTGGTTCTGCAGGGTGAATTAATGTCTTGGCACCCACCCCTGGCCCTGGGCACAGCGAAGTGGCCACTCAGGGCTCTGCACAAGAGGCCACCTTGGCCATGGTCGGCACTGGAGGGGATCCATGACCCAAGCTGGAAGATTTTGGAGTCCCTCCATTAACCACCAGCCCACTTGTAGAAAATCTGGTGAATTGCTGCACTGATTACCCAGCCCTTGGCTATCTCAGCCCGTTGGACATTGTTTGAGCAGGGTTCTGTTGGGTTTCCCCTCGTGGGCAGCACCAGGGGCACCTCCATGAGCTGCTGGTGATCCCCTGCAGGGCTGGTCTTCAGGTCCTGCACCCTCCCTTCCACTTGAACCAGGAGCTGGCTGTACCCCTGAGCACTCTGCACATCTTCTGGGCTTTTTGGGGAAAAAAAATCACTTGAAACTACCAAATAATATCTCCTTAAAATGAATTTTCTGTAATACCGTGCTCTTGTGGCCCCCCGTTCTTCTGCAGCCTCGAAACGGCACTAAATTCATCACAAACATAGAAATTGGCTCTTCTTTACCCCTGAAACACCCAGAATGCTCTGGGCAGGAAAAAAAAAAAAGAAGTAAGAATAAGATTGTGAAAAGTTTCAGTTCTTTGGCTTAGTTTGGAGAGGCCGATTCCGTCGGGATCTGTGGACAGTTATTTTTATGCATTCATTGCTCATTGACCAGGATAATCAAATAGAATATTCCATTTGCTTCCTGCTGTTTAAGTGCCTAATTCAGAGCTAATTGAAGTCAATGGGCAGATATTCACAGACTTTAATGGACCAGCCATAATCTTATGTCTACCCTGGTTGTGTAAGTTATTTTATTTATCCTAATTATTTTCATCTTCCCATGCATGCACGACCAATTATTTATTTTACGTGCATAATCATCATCTGTAAGTGGAAGTAATTTAAAGTAGTTATTAAAAGGTATTTCAAGGCCCATATTTGCACAGACCTGTGGCTATGATAATGGCACAAAGAGAGATTTTAACACAGTGTTGCTTTGGTACCCACGATAACAGTTAGCACTATAAAAATGTGTTTAAATTACAAGGGTTTTTTGTTACTGCAGCTCCATGGGCAGAACTTGAGCCACTAATGTGATTATACCAACAACCTATACATATTTATGGCCTAATGGCACAACTCTTCAGCTGCTGGGAGCAGAATACAGCCTGAACAAGAGGCAAAGTTTGAGATCCCTAAAAAGAAAAATGCTTTAGACTATCTCATTAGTGTTTCCCAGGAAAAACAAACAAAAAAAACCCCAAAAGAAAGCCAAATAAAAAACCCACACGCATGAAACAACCCAACCACGCAATGGAAAACAAATGAACAAAACAAAGCAAAACAAATACAAAAGATAAAAAACAAAACAAACACAACAGAACAATCCTCCAAAACCACAAAAGAGAAACCCATATGTCAAAATCTATGCTTGTTTCTCTTCACATTAAAGCATTTGCATTTAAAAATAAAATTAAAAAAAAAAAAAAAAAAACACATTTTTTTTTAGCTCTTCACGAATCTCAAGCTGGGATAGGGATTGAAATCAATACATTCTGTTAGTGCTGATGGCTCTGAAGTTGGAATAATTCTGGAAACACAATGGGAATCAGGAAAACCAATGACATGCACTAATAATTCATATTCCCTTCCATTTTCTCAGCTTTTGAGCATTCCTGAAGTCTTCAGGGTGCTGTAAAGTCTCGTGTCACTTGTGAAGGTCTGGATCTTGTGTGAAAAATTACAATCTGCCTCTCCACCTTTCTCAGAGGTTTCTTTTGGTGGGTTCACGTTTTCAGGAACATCTGCATGAGCTGCACAAATTCCTGTTATCAGCCTTATTAACCAGGACAAAACAAAATCCTGCTCCGTTCAATTTTGTCATTGACTCCTGCCAGGGTAAAGACAGGTCAGCCTCAAGTGTTTGGGAAAATCTTATTTTCTCTTGCCACATAATCAGTACAGAACCCAAGCATATAATTACAATTCCATACACACAATATTTGGATACTTAATAGTGAATTAAGCAAGTTACATTGAATGTTTTGATATAATTTAATCTCGCTGTGTGTCAATATTTAGCTCCTAATTAATGGCATATTTACTTCTCTGCCATACATTGGTGTGCCAATTATGAGCTTAAACACCCTTCCCCAGCTCAATACTTGCCATGGAAATTAAACACCCTGAGCTGAACCTGTCTGTGGTGGAACTTCATCAAAAGCAAGGAATTTGCTCCCAGAAAACCTTTGATCCTCTGCACAGTGTTAATGCAAGCTGAAGGTATTTTGTGGATTATCTTTTCCCTCTGTGGTCGGGGTTGCTTCAACGGGTGTTGTACATCCCCAAGAAAAACAAACCTGCATTAAGAGGACTTTAATTGTCACCTCTTGTTTCCTACACATGGATTATTTCCAGTTCATCTCCCTTTCAGGTTTATTTGGGCAATAAATTTATGATTAACTCAAGCCCATCAAGTACTACAAAAACTGAAATTGTGCCTGACACGCTATTTTTTTGTTCCAGAACTGATTAATTAAGTGGTTTAGGCAGTCATTTTTCATCCAACATTTGAGGAAGAATTTTGACAGACCCACATTCAATTAAAGTGTCTTCCATCTCCTTTCACCTTTCCCCATTTAGCCCTTGGTCTCTGCAGAATAACCCTGTTATACAGAGTCCGTGAAAAATTTATAAATATTCCAGCCTAATTTTTTTTTTCTGGAATCAGGATAGTGGAGCTCTACCCTACAGACATTTTCTTTTGGGTTTTCAGTTTAGAAAAAATTCCTTTGCATTTTTGTCCTATCTGTAGATATATATATAGATAGAGAGATAGATATAGATATAGATAGATAGATATAGATATATGTAATAATAAGATACATTTATAATTTTAAAGTAGAAGATTTAGCAAAATACAAAACTTATATGGTTTTTATATAGAATCATGTATAGTTATATTTTATTATGTTTGCTTGTGTATTAGTCTTCTATTAAAAGATAATATTTTCTAGGAGTTTGGAGATTCTTCAGGCAAAGAAATCCAATCCAATTGTTACCTTGTTATTGGACTGGGATAAGCCATGGTAGAAAGGGGTTAAATGAGCTACAAAAGAGCTAAAAAAGGGTTTGGTAAGAGGAATTAAACACGGTGCTCTCACTCTGGTTTCTCAGCTTGCCCCCAGCTCATGGATGGAGCCTTTCCCAAGCAGTGTCAGGGTTTGGAATGTTTGGGTGGCTGCTCCTGCCCCTCCTGCCTGGCTCAGGACACGTTTCTTCAGGAAGAACTTGGATTTCATCACATTAAAGCACAGCTTTAGTGCTTGTTCTGTGCCCTCACTCCTTTTCTCCCTCCACACTTCATCAAGTGCTCTGTGAGTCAGGAAACACAAAGGGAAAAAACCAAATGCAGGAGAAGGATGGAGCAGATCACGACAGAGACCACATCAGTTCTGTGACAGAGACCACATC
>NC_031778.1:22283087-22286277 GCF_001522545.3 Parus major | reverse complement strand
GGTAATTGTGACTCTCTTCCTCCCCAGAATTTCATTTTCTAGAAAATTTTCAGCAATTTCACCGGGTTTTTCACACAAAACCAAAACAGTTGAAACCAGAGAAAGAACCAGAGAAAGTACAGACAAGAAGAAAAGTATATATATTTATTATATATATAATAGAAGAGATGTAGACAACAGCACCAAACCTTTTAAAAGGCACCATTTATTTCTCAGTGTCTGATAACCCTAAGCTGTGCTATCAGGAGAGAATTCAGCTGGACACAGCTTGACCAGAACTCAACTAAATCCCAAGTGAGAGATAAAACCAAATTATTTTTGGCATAGAATTTTAAATGTTAGCACTGGATAATAAAGCATAATGTAATGAGTCTGATAACTATTTCTGTTAGGGTTGAGCAAAGCTTGAGCTCAGAAGGAGGTGCCAAGGCAGGTGTGTGATTTCAACAGAACCACATGGCTACAAATAAATATTGTCAGAGAACTTTTGCTATTCTAAAAGAATATTTGGAATAGCAGATGAAAAACAAAAAACAAAAAACACCTTAACTCCAAAGTCGTGGATTTCTTTAATAAACTTTTCTCCTCTTGACACCATCTTCCAGCTCATCCCTGCAGGGACAGAAGCACTCAGTAAAAGCTTTTCACCACCAATTAACACCCCTCAAATGCTAAATATCCAGAATCAGGCCTGCAGTTAATTGCTGAGAGTTAATCCACAAAACAAAACTCACCAAAGCTCAGCCTGATGGTGAATTCCTTCAGGGAAATGCTGATTTCCTCATGCTGGTTCCATGTTGAGGAGCAGTCCCTGGGCTCACAGAGGGAATTATTCACAGTGTGCTGTTTGCAGGAGCCACAGACACAAATTGCAGCCATGGATTTTTCCTGGCAGGCCACTGAAAGAAATGCAATTGCATTTCCTTGCAAACAGGCAATGCAAATCCAAATGCAATTGTAGAAATGAGATTAGAATCAGTCATTAAAGTGCAATTGATCTTTGGATTAAAAATAAAGTGCTTGCCTGCAGAACAACATCAGGAACTGCACAGGGAGACCTCAGCCTGTGGATAAATGTTCATTTTCAATGGAAAATATTGCCCCAGTGGTGAGAAAGTCAGCCCAAAACAGCAGCTCCTCACCAGCCTATTAATCAGAGAAAAATGGGATCAATGGCTTCATTTCCCAGGCTTTCCCAGAAGGTTCCCTGTGTCCAAAAGGATGCTGCCTTCCTTCTCCTCTCAGCCTCTGAGCAGCCATCCTGACATTAAATTCTGTCCTATAAAACTACTAAACTAAAACTAAAGAGGGGTTAATATATTTTTTAGGAAACTCAACTAAATCTCCAAAGAAAATGGGATTATTTTAAAGAAAAATATAATAAAAAAATAGACTTTATCCTTGTGTTTCTAAACTCAGAAAAAGAAATCCTTCTGAACCAGAATTTTAGTATTTTCTGTATATGTGAGCAACCCAAAGCAAAAACATTCAGGGAGAAAAGTACAAAATGAGGGGGAAACAGCCCTGTTTCTCCAGCAGCTCCAGTTATTTTTTCAGGAGGTGGAAGGGGGTTAATGCAGTTTAGAAGGAGCTGTTTGAAAATCAGAGTAATTCCCAGCCATCCCCACCAAGGCTCAAAATGTTCCTTTCTTTATTCCCACAGGAAAACCAGGCTGGTGTCCCTCATCTGATGGAAACCATTTCCCCTTCTGATTATTCACAAAAACGACTTGGGATCAAAAGCCAGCCCAATTTAAAAACAAACTCAAAACCTCCTAAAACCACACTTCAGTTTAAAATTTAAAAATCAAACTCAAAACCCCCTAAAACCACACTTCAGTTTAAAATTTAAAAAACAAACACAAAACCTCCTAAAACCACACTTCAGTGGTTGAACTCCAAGGCCTCAAAATATATTAATGTGCAACATTTTTCAGCACCTCTTTTGGGGTTTTTTGTTATTACTTTGAATAAAACCCAAGTTCTCATCCAATATCTATTTTTTTCCAAATTAATTTCATTTCCACCAGTTACTTCATCAAGCACCCATAGCAGTGTCAGTCCATTTTTCATGGTTATTTCTTCTAGAATTTTAAACATAAACATGTAAAATAATATTATTGATAATTAAAATAAACATATTTAAATATTTATTTTTTAAAAATTTTTCTTTCTGCATGGGACTGTTCAAAGAAATAAACTTGAGGAAAGGGGATCTGGTGTTGAGCTCAGACATAAATAAATTAAGATTTGGTGAAAAACACAGAATGGTTTTTTAAACACGTGTGGTGAGAGAATTTCCAGGCCTCTGAGCTCAGTGTCTGGCACATTTCTAGCTGGAAAAAAGGGATTTCTCTGGCTCACTTCTCCTGGCCTCTCACTACCCACTTTTTAAATCAGTTTATTCATGGAGCCACTCAGGGCCTTTTCTGTCCTGCTCACTCAGAGGCAGCGTTTATTAGCTCGTGTGGGATGGTGCTGCTGGAATGGCTGATTTGTCAGAAAAAGGGAGCAGAATTGGACCATCAGTGTTTCCCACCAGGCTCACACAAAATTATATCACTTGGAATGCAAAAAAAAAATCTTGATATTCACACTCTGGATTTTTTGGGGTTTTAGAACTGCCTCCCCAGGCAATTTGGCTTTCCTGAGCAGATTTTCTCTTCTTCTCAGCATTAATTTAAATGGTTCAAGCCCAGGCTGGGCCAATCCATCCCTAGAAATGGAGTTTAAAGATCAGCCCTAACCAAAAAATGTACTTTTTTCTTAATAAACTGTATTTTTCAGCCAATTGTCCATGTGAGTATCAGGAGATAGAAGGACATAGATTTTCCTTCAGCTTCAACATGGTCTGTGGTATAAAACTCTTCCAATCCTTTCCAAAATATGGAATATATGGAACATATTCCTGGGCAGGGGAATTATTCATGTAAATAGTTTATTTTCTTAATATGTTTAATATTCTATACTGTGAGTTTATATATACATATACATATACATATACATATATATATATATGTATATATACACATACATACTTATATTTAATTTATATTTAATTTATATTTAATTTATATTTAATTTATATTTAATTTAATTTATATTTATATTTATATTTATATTTATATTTATATTTATATTTATATTTATATTTATATTTATATTTATATTTATATTTATATTTATATTT
>NC_031778.1:22264351-22282907 GCF_001522545.3 Parus major | reverse complement strand
TATTTATATTTATATTTATATTTATATTTATATTTATATTTATATTTATATTTATATTTATATTTATATTTATATTTATATTTATATTTATTTAATTTATTTATATTTCAGAAATATACATTTATATTTTCCAATTCCACACTATAATGAAAATAATACAATATCGGACATATTATAAACTAAATAATAATACATAATAAATAATTTAATAATGATAAATATTAAATATAATAATATTTATATATTTATATGTATATTAAATTTATATATACAATATATAATACTAATATTTATATATAATATAAATTTATAATAATAAGTTAAATAGCAATAAGTAATAACAAATAAATATTAAATATATAATAATATTATAAGCTAAATAATCTATAATGAACATCTATTTTAAAATATATATATATATAATATTATTGAAATATAATATATTTACATATATGCATGAAATGAAATTCTGTTTTTATGTGAAATAACTGCCATACAAACATCCCTCAGTATCTCTGGCACCTTTTAATGTATCACACTCTGTATTTATACAGTCTACATTAAATACATGAAGCATTTTAGGACAGCAGATGAAATAAAACAATCCCCTGTTAAGAACTCTATGAAATCTAAGACAGAAGAGCCTATGGGGCTATGTGCAAGGTAGAATTTTAACTTCAGGAACAAATGTGCCACTCCTGCTCTGAAAATTTCCCCCGGAATGTTCAAAGTTGTAGTTCCATGTTCAGTTCTTTCCCAGCTTGTCTTGTTGGAGATGATCAGTAAATGAAGCAGAAAACTAAGAATAGGGGAAGATTATTCTTTTGTGATGAAGCCATTAGATAGAGACTGAGAGAAGCTACAAAAGAGATCTCTGATGGAAATACTCATGAGGCTGAAAAACATTAATTTTCTACTTTATTTTTGCCTGTTTCATATTGAACTTTTGCCTCCTTTTTTTCCCCAGAGCGTCTGATTCACTCATCCCATTTTCAGTTCGAATGGAGTTACATGTCATGACTGTTTGCAGGTTTTAATTAATTTTCCATTCTACTTAACAAAGCTATTTAAATACCCAGAAACTGGAATTAATAAAGTTTTGTCTCTATTAGTTACTCCCCTACCCATCACCTCTCACTCACCTGCCTGACTCATTCTTTTACTGCTCTTTAGGTGATTAGTAATTTTTGCCATTTTTTTCATTATCAAATATAAATCTGATAATCCCCTCTACCTTTTTTCTGACTCTCTCCCAATAATATTTAACTTAAATATTGAATTGAGTCACACTCCTGTCATTTCACCCATTTAGGCTGGGATTGACTGACTCTGGAACCCTGGACAAGTTTTGCTGTGAAAAAAGTAGAAGATTGTTGGTATTAAAAAGGGCAATGGAAATGTTGGCTGGAAGATGGAAGAGAAATGAGCTGGAGTTCTCTCCTTTCACTTCTCTGTCTGGTTGGTGTGATCCTTGCAGGATAAATAATGAGCCAGGGCTAAACTGAGTCATAACAAGGCTCAGTTTAACAACCCACGTGTGATTAAAGGGTGACATGGAACTCTCAGGCTCATGCCATGACTCAGAATTATTATTAATCTGGTTAAAACAATTTGTTACTCAGAGCTCAAGGGTGAAACTCAGACTTTTTCTGTCGCTTCTTGCAGTGATTAATTTCTTCCTTTATGCAATAAAATGATAAATAACCCAGAATGTTTATTTTACAACAGAGGCATTAAGGCTGTCAGTCATTGAGCATTTTTATGTCAGAACTTGAAATCAAGCTCATTCTTATGTTTGTTGTCTAATAAGAAAATTGATCAAGGTGATAAAAGGGGATAAAAATGATAAAAAGCAGATGTTTCCAAGCTGTACTTCACTAGTAACAAATGTTGCCTCTTAAAATTTTATATGGAGTCTCCCAGAAACACAAGATAAATCATGCAGCTCGCTCCTTAGCGCTTTGAAACATTTACATCAAACAAAAAGTTAAAGACAAATCAAGAATTAAATTAATTATAAAATGCTCACCTTGAATTTTATACACAGTCTGTTCCAGAGAGGCATTTTTGAGGCTGGTTCTCTCAGAAATAGTACTGGAAAATACTCAGTGTCTGCTGTGGAGGAATCTGACAGCATTCTGAATTTACACTAAATTATAATCAAAACCAAGGAAGGAACTTCTGCACAGAACACAGATAACACCGTTTTATTTAATATAGTTGCCATTAATATTATTAAAACAACTAATGCTAATCAGCTTGAAATTTGCATGAGAATGCTAATAATAATTCATTCTACACTGAATGTTATTCCAAATTTTGTTATTGAAGTTTGGCATCAATGGAACTTGAAAGACACACAGTCTTATGAATCTGCTTTAAAGATGTATTTGTCTGTAAATTCAAATGGTTCTCATGTAAACGAGATTAAAGTGCTTGGGAAGAAGGGAAAAATGCCTTGCTTTGTGTGCTTTAAAATATCTCCAAAGACAGAGCTGAGTTGTGCAAGCTGGACTCGAGCAGGGCTGGGTGAGAAGAGGCACCAGGCAGTTTTATAAAGCCAAGATCACAGAATCCCAGGGTGATGGAATGGTTTGGGTTGGAAAGGACCTCAAAGTTCATCCCATCCACGCCTGCCATGGCAGGAACACCTTCCACTGCCCCAGGCTGCTCCAAACCCTGTCCAGCCTGGCCCTGGACACTCCCAGGGAATGAGTTTTTATATTCTGGCTTCTTTCAGGTTGTACAAAACAACCACAGACTTAACTGAGCAATTAAGGGAAGATAATGAGATGCTCTTTTACCTGCTCAGGTCAGCAGCACCAGGTGGGTTCAGGCAGCAGCACATCCCAAAATCTGAGAGCTGACACCCCCAGAAAGAGTTTTATCATCTTCCTCATGTGCTAGAGATAGATGTCTCATTGCACTCCAGTGGGATTCAAGCAGGGTCATGGAGTTTGGCAGAGCCAAGCTGGAGCCCTGTGGGAATCAAGGAAGGGCTGAATCTACTCCTCTGTCCCCAGGCACAGACACCACATCTGTTGGGGACACAAAGTGAACAGTGCATTAAAACTTCTCCTTTTTGTTGATTAAAAGACATTTCAACACCTTTTTTCTAAAATTCTTTGCAGAACCTACTTTTATTTCAGCCAGGTACTGGATGCTTTGGAAAATCTGAAAATTCAAGGAAACACTCGGGAGTGCGAGTCCCATTATAAATCCTTATCGTAATAAAGATCAAATTGACAGCCTTTTCTGTCTCATTGCTCTGTGTGAAACTGCAAAGGGTTCTTGAGCTGCTGCTGCTGCTGCTGCCCATGATTAAATTTGCTTTCTGTCACGCAATTCCATTTTTAAAATTCTGTTCAGTAAAATATTTCTAACTCCATTACAATGAGCTGAACCTGGTGAAACACAGACACACGAGTCACATTAACAACTACTGATGAGCTTCCAGCAGCAAAGGAGGGCTTGGATGGAGCTTTTTTCCTTCTCCTTCACAGTTACATCCATCTGTAAAAATACATCCATGCACTGTGAAAATAAACCTGCTATAAAATAGAAAAAATTAAGCTGCTGCAGGTGATCTGCTAAGCCTCATTCCTGTTAGAGCAAGGTTTGCTCTTTAGCTGTCGTTGATATGTTTGACATCTGTCACAAAGGACTCAGTGGCTCTTTAAAGATCTCTTAGGCTGCTCTTTTTTCCCTCCAAGCTGCTCCTACCAGAAACACCTTTCTAACCGTGAGCAGAAGGTGAAAAACGAAGGGAAATACCCCAAATATACCCAAGAAACCATCTGACAAATTCTGCTGGTGGGTGTTGAAATCAAGAATATCCAAACAGAGCCCGAGCTCCTGCTCTGTGAGGTTCAGTGACAAAGATCACACTCAACCCTTTGTTTTATCTCACATTTTTCTTTGGAAAAGCCAGATGCTCAATTAGAAAAATAAGGTCTTTTATTAATAATCAAGAAAATGTCTGCCTACTGGTTTGAATTAATTTTTCCTTTATCTGGTCGAGCCCTTTATACTGTTAATGTGCTGAGCTTAGTCAGCTTCTAATTTTTCTTCATTTACAGTAATTTGTCTTACCAGAGTCAATATAAAGATAGTAAATAAAACATATAGATAAAACATATAAGGCTAGCAGATGAAAAAAACTCAGACCATGTATGAACCCACGTGGTTCTTAGAAAGAACTCACCAGGAAGTAATTCAGCACCAAGGTTTGCAGAAGTTCAGGCAATAATGCACTATTATAATTATATATATTTTCTGGCCACAGTCTTATCCTGCAAAGTTCATTACAAAAGTTATCAGCTTCTTATTCACCCCTTTTATTCATTTAGTGGGTCTCTTTCAGATGATTCCTACTGAAATTTTCATTTTTGTAGATTTTCACTCAGAATAAAGATTTAAACTTTAGATTGATGTTTATAAATGAAATTTACATAATTTCCTGACTACATAGTTGTCAGAATGGAAGTCAATTAAAAAAAATATAAGCAATATTTGCTCTGGATCATACAAATTTACACCAGAAGCTGGATTTTTTTCCATAGAATGACTCTTCAGATATTCTCAGATATTATTATCACAATCAAAAGAAAGGTAGGCTTTTAATTTCTTCAATGAGATAAACCTTGGCAGGGAAAAGTTAAAAATGTGCTAAAGCAACAGAGATGAATTAAAAAGAAAGAAAAGAAAACCTTTTTTCTTCCAACCAATCCCAACTGGAAACACAACTTTTTTTTTTACTCTTTACATTGTTTTTTGTTGCTAGCACAGAGAGGGGAATTTGTCCTGCTCATTTTGTGAATTTATGCCCCGTGGTCACACAAACGGAACAAGAAGTTGTTTCTGGAGGCTGATTCCCCTCAGGGGTCAGGATGTGACCTGGAGCTGTTCCTGCCCACTGCCTGTGGATTATTTCTCTCTTAATGACCTTTCAGAAGTGCAGAACATCTGAAGTTTCTTTATCCAATTATTACTTGCAATATTCAAGTCGTTTCTGTGTGAACAGTATTAAATCCTTCGAGCATCTGCCCTTTTGTGCTAAATGAATTTAATCAACCCTATTCGACTAAAATGGATTTTTTGATTAGAGGCAAGATTGCTGAGAGCAGTTATTTATTTATTTTTATAGTCACAAATTATTTACTCTGCAATCCTAACATTTATTTTTTATGGGTCTGAATAATGAAAGATTAGTGATGGTGCTTGAGGGGAGAGAGAAACAGTTCATGTCTGCAATTCAGGTTATGGCTATGAGCTAGATTCAGAGATTGACCAAGTATAAATATTAAACAAATAGGAAACCTCTGAATAAAAAATCTGAAGTGAGTAAGAGTTGCAGATACAACATCAATGAGTTAATTCCAGGAGAATTTCCATCTTTTTCCTTTTTCAGGTCTGATGTTTGACACGGCTGGTACCTAAATCAGAAAAAGTGAGCAAATGGTTGTTGTCACAACCTGAGGGTGATGTCCAGAGATTTAAAAGGAAAGAAATTATACACACAGATATTTGAAATTAAATAGCCAAATGAAGGCAGCCTGGTTTTAAAAGCACAGATTTCCACAGAATATCCCACAAGAACTTCATGACAAAACTGGAAACTCTCCAAGCATTTCCTTGCTACCAACACGTAAATTTGGGAAGAAATTATCTTTTCTTTTTTGTGACATGAAAAAAGCTGCAAATCTTTCCCAGACCAGTGGTCAGACAGGTCAGAAGGGAAAGAAGAGCTCAAATTAAATTCAAACAAACCCATGAACATTTGGCAACTTCCAAAAACATTAAAAAAAAAAAAGGGAATTAAAATTCTTTAGCGATTCAAAATTAGCTTTCCATAGACAATTTCCTCAGTTATATAATTCATGACTGAACTGTCTTGAAAACTTTTCACTTCAAAAAATCTGAAAAGTCTGTCTTCTGAACAATGCTTTTGAACTGCCAGTATGGCAAATAATCCCAGTGCGTTTTCCGTGGGGGACAGGGAACCGTGGGCTTTGTTCTCCTACCGAACCAGCAGAAGTTTTGCCCTGGACTTCAATGGAAGGGAAGAGATTTTGTGCCTTTAAAGAGGGAAGAGTATCAAAGTGGGCACCACACAATGCACAGACGCACCAGGAAGGGATTTTGTGTTGTAAAGCACAAAAATCTAGGCCAGAGTTGGGGAGTGATTTCCAATTCCGTTTCATTTCTCAGCATCTCCCACTCGCTGCTCCTGCATAATGAGTGGATGAAGCTGAAGTTGCCTCCATCACTTTGTGAGCTGACATTCCTCCTAAGATGTATTATGTATACAAATGATGATAGTTAAGGAAACTTTTGTTCTGAGGAAATGTCATTAAAAGGAAGTCCTTTTCAAATGAAATAATTAGCGATGCTATTTGATGTAGGAGAAAACACACCTTGGCTTTGGTGGAACCATTGCCATGTCTTTAACACCTAAGGCCTTTTATACGCTGGGGTTTGGAAAAATGTGGCTTTTAAAACTTTTGAACTTCATTTTTGAAGGCTCCTCAAAAAGCTAACAGGGTTTTTTTTTCAAGTGAAGTAATTGATGAATCTGACTCTGCCTTTCAGATGTCAACTGGCAGAGGCTTTGCAGAGTGATCGGGTCAGAAATCCATCAGGAAAAAGAAGAATTTCTGTGGCAGTTTCATGGAAAAACCACTCACCAGCTGGGATCTAAGCAGCTCGATTTTCTGGATGAGGGTGTCATTTTTTTCCTTACTACGCAAATCCCTCAAAGTTTTAGTGCATCCCTAAGAAATTAAAGTTTTACTCTGCACATTCTTGAATTTGAGTCCCTTAATCCAAACCCATCCCCGAGGATTGTGTACAGCAAGGAAATGGAAACTGGGGACAAAAGTGGAATAGTTTTTCTTGTTGGGCTTCGAATACACAAAACCCACATGTGTAAGGTAGTTGGGCAAAGGTGAACCAAACAATTTTGTAATGAACTATGTTTATTGACTTAATTTGTTCAGCACTTTCTAAAGGGCTCATCCTAAAACCTCTCACTGAGTCCTCAGTACTCCTAGAATCACTTCTTCACTTAAGCTGATAAAACTGTCACATTTTGGGTGTTTTATTCAGCTCCATTTCCAGAGGGGAAGTCAAACACTCAATCCCAGCTGCCCTTGGAGCAGGGAATTTACACGCCCTGTTGCTTTGTGATGGCTGTGTTGTCAAAATAAATGGCTCCAGCATTGTGAGTGTATTTCAACACCAGAATAAATTCATTGTGTGTGGTTAATGTCACAGCAATCCCAAATCCTCACAGGAAATATGGGGGAGAAGCTTTGAGAGGACAGGGAGGTTTTTCCAGGTTGGGTGGGACGTAGATCCATAGGATGGTTTGGGTTGGAAGGGACATTAAAGATCATCCAGGGTCACCTCCTGTCATGGCCAGGGACATCTTCCACTGTCCCAGGCTGCTCCAAACCCTGTCCAGCCTGGCCTTGGGCACTGCCAGGGCTCCAGGGGCAGCCCCAGCTGCTCTGGGCACCCCAAGGTGTTACTGGTCAGGAAAATCTCTTTATAATTTCTTTTTTTTTTCTCCTGTTTAGCAGCCACAGATCCCTGAACTCAGAATAGACACAGAGTTTATTTTCTGTTTAAAAGTATTTAAAGTAAAAAAGGCAGACTCATGTGTAGAGGGATCAGCAGGGGACTGACACCTCCCAAAAGAGGTTCCTCAACCACACAAGAGTCCAGCTGATCCCAATCTCCATCCTCTGGTCTTGAAGGAGTTGCTGTGGGAAGAACAAGGAGTTCAGAACTTCCCAAAGCCACGACCTGCTTTAGGTATGTCTTGCAAACACACCTCAGGTCTTCTTTTGACTTTTAAGAAGCTCTGTGAACAGTCTTTTCTCTAAAGCCATCAGTTATTAAAAGGTCAAGAAAATGCAGCAGTCCTAGAGAAAGAGATCAATTAGGAATGCGTGCTGGTGAGCTGATTAAGTTTTAAAAGCTCTTCATGCTAAAATAATATCTTTGAGATAATGTATGCCATAGCACCCACCAACCTGCTTTCATTCTGCAGTGCTTCTGTGAACTTTTAAAAAGGTTCTTCAAGAAAAGAACACAGTTAAACCCTTTGAATTGCAATAAATTAAAACTCTAATGAAGAAATTAAACCGGAAGAAACACAGTTTCTTTTGCAAACAGGCTATCATCAGTATTTTCAGTGTTAGGCTAACACCAGGATATTGCTCTTTGGAACACTTTAATTTTTTCTCACATGCTCTCAGGAGTTCCTGCTATCATCTAAGACCTCAGTTTATCAAGGTGATTAAGCTTGTGACTAATTTGATTGATCTGTCCCATAAATGTTCACATTTTTGAGAGACTGGGACCCAGGCCATTAGCCAAAAAACCCACAACAAACCCAAACCAAAGAAATTAAAATCCAAAACCAAAAAATGAACCACCAAACCCAAATGAAACCAAACCCAAAATGAGGGTCTGTTTGTCTCTTCATGGATAAAACCATGGGCTTTATTCATGGGCTAGATTTCAAACTTGCTGGGAAAAGAATTCCCAGTAGGAGCAGCAGGGTTTTTATCTAAACCTACCCCTTATCTTTTAATTATAGACACTGTGTAGGAAAATGGAGATAGAAACACAGGACAGCAGAGAAATGGATGCTATAAAATCCATGTCTAATTTTTCCTCCTGTTGCTGCATGACTCCATAATATTTTCTTGTTTCTCTCTAAATCTTTTTGTGGTTTCCTAGCTGAGAGTAAAGATAGAGGAAATCAATGCAAAAACAGAGTTTCTGCTGATATTTAATGGGGTAAACAATCATCTCTAAACTCCTCTTAACGGACAGCTCCTCTGAGATGTACTTGGCAGATGCTTCTCAACCCAGATAAAATATATCCCATTATCTTCTCCTCTTGTGGTAGTCACTTGGCTCCTCAAAGATTCATCTCTCTTCTCATTTGGAAGCTCTTTGTTCTACAGGGAAAAGGCTTTTCTCAAAGAAGCAGGTACAGAAGAGCAGCTCTGACAAAAGGCTTAGAGAATGGCTCAAAGGGAATTAATACCTTCCAGACCTGAGGGAAGTTTTGTGTCAGCTTCACCAAGTCAGAAATGAGGAACTCAAGCACAGATTGACTAAAATTCTACATTATTTTTAATTATTCTATTTCTTTGTCAGGACCAAAGCTTTGCTAAGTGTCAGTGAGGCAGGGCATCTGAGTCAGCGGTGTGAGAAATGTAATGAGATGACTGAATTAAAGATTTTTCTAAAGAGGAATGCAAATTGCAGGTTGAGCAACTGGGATTAAATTGAAATATTAGTGGAAAGTGGAGGTGAAGCTTGTTTCTAGTGACACATCAGCTGAAAGAAGTTTTTTTCTGCTGGTGTTTTTCCTCACAGCATATTTTCTACTCATCTTTGTTTTGGAACTCCAAACATATTGATGATAAAAATTATAATTTCTAGCTAAAATAGCAGCTCACTGACCCTCCTCAAGACTGAGATTTACCTAATTCACATCACCTGCTTCTAAGTTTCCAAATCAACTCCGACTGCAGGCAGTCCCTGAGCAATTCCCTAATTCTGTGGCTTTCAGAGGAACCTCTTCCCCAAGGTTAAGCTCTTTTTTAGGTGACTTTTTGAGAACTCAGATATTTTTCCAGAGCCATTTGCTACAGTATTTGGAATTAGGCATCAGCATTGAGTAACCTACTGGTTATAACTCCTGCAAATGTGCAAATGCAGTCCCAGCTGATGCAAAATGGATTTTGGATGCCTATCTTGGATATCTAATCCTGAAAGCTTGTCCTTGGGGAGCTCAGACAAGCATAAAGTCGTATTAATAACTTTCTATCATCATTCAGAGATGAAAACTTGAAGAGGCAGGGAAAAAAAAAAAAGGAAAAGGACCTGAAGCATTCAAGAAACACTTTAAAAGCAAGATTAGGAATCACAGGTTATTCTCACAATCGTCTGTCAGCTCTCTGGAGGATATTCTGTCTTCTGCTCATATCCATAAAAGTTAAAGGACTGTAAATGGAAGGATGAGAGCAATGATTCCATTTTTGGGCTGTGTAAACCAGGAGTAACTCCAGTTTATGGACCTCTTAAAAAAAATAACAAACAAACCCCAGAAACAAAAAAACTCCAGCCAACCAACCAACACTAAAAACAAATCCAAAAAATCAAAACAAAACCCCTCCAAACAAACAGAAAACTCCAAAACAAACACAAAAACCCAAACACAAAACCCCAAAACAAACACAAAACCCCAAAACAAACACAAAACCCCAAAACAAACACAAAAACCCAAACACAAACCCCCAAAACAAACACAAAACCCCAAAACAAACACAAAAACCCAAACAAACAAAAACTCAAACAAACAAAAAAAATCACAAACAAGAAAAGAAACCCCCAAAAATCCCCAACAAACCAACAACCAAAAAAAACCCCAAAATACCAAATAAAAACCAAAGGGGAGAATTTTCATTTCAACTCTAGAATAAAAAATAAAGGCTGTTGTTGAGTAGAACTCATATCTAATAAAAATATCCCTACAAACCTTGGTTACTCCTTATAAATCAGGAGTTTAACTCCAAATCTCGGCACATTATTTATTGCCAAAATATTAAACTACATCCCCCACTATTTGTTGAGGCTCCCAAACCTCTGTGTCAGAGCAGCTGTGTCTCTTTAGAAGTTCATCAAGCTGTGCAAATTATGAAGATTTTCATATTTTAATATTAAGCCCTTCACTTGAGGAAATGGAACACGGTTATTTCCTCCTTGCAAAACTTCAGGAACAATTACCTTTCAGGAGTGGACACTGCTGCAGATTGAGGCTGTCAGAATTGCCTGTGCAGCCTCTTCTGTAATAGATGCGATATTCACACCCTAATTTCCATAAAAATAGGTTTTACAGAGTAACTGTTCTGGGATTTATTAGATTTTCCTGCAAAGCATTATAATTATCTCATACATCAACCATAACTAGTGCTTGTTATGAATGCCAGTTGCAATCATTCCCTGATTTTGTTGATGCTCTAAGAATATTGGAGTTATACTTCAGTTTATTGGGAGAAAAAATTAGTTCATGTGATTAGAAACTGTGTGTTTACTTCATTGTATTTAAATTAATGACAAACTTCAAACTCTCCATCATTTGAAGTTTCATTGACGCAAATAGCATCGCACATATTAAATGTATTAATTAAAAAGCTCAGGGCATTTCTGACACCCATTATTTCAGGAGTGTTTGGGCAGCACAATCTCGAGTTTGGGAAAAATATAAAGCAAAAATATTCAGATTTTCCCACTTATATTCAGACTGACAAGAAAATGTGCATGTTAATTAGTCAAAGCAAGAGTTTGGACTAAATATCCTCCTCGGGTCCCTGTGAATCTGAGTTATCCTATGATCTGTTTAATGTTCAGTCTCTGAAGGATTAGACAAAAATCCAGCTTGAAGAGCTCAGTGCAGTAAATATCCCTGTGCTTCAAATAAAGGTGATGCAGTCGTACAGTTCACAGCTGAATTTTTAAAACCCAAACAGAAGCAGCAGCTGCTCTATAAAAATGGATGGATTGCTACGAATGTCCTGAAATTTCAGATTATTTTTCTCTTCAGCAGAGAGCTCAGAGATCTCAGCTTTGTTTCTTCCTATGTAGATTATTTCTCTGAATTTCTCATAACTGCTGTCTGGGTTTTCACAAGTGTGAGCACCACAAGACTGAAATGTTGGGTTTGACATTTAATCTGTTCCACTAAAGACAATGCTTACAGAAAAGTTACCCTTTTTTATTTTTTTTTTTAAGTTATATATTATTATTTTGGTCAAAATAGAAACATTTCATAAAATGGCTTGGGTTGGAGGGAACTTTAAAGATTATTTATTTCCAACCCAAGACATTTGGGGATGGGACATTTGCAAATATTCTGTCTCTGATGTAGAAGTGTTTAAAAGTATTAGAGAAAGATGGAAAAAAAGAACAATTCAAGTACCTGGACCAAACCCAGCACCTTGTTTAGCTCACTTTTACTGAGATCCTGCTGGTCTGTGCTGCTCAGTTGCAGAGAGATATTGAGCAGGTAGGGAGATAAAAAAGTAAAAACCTCTTCACTGGGGCAGTGACCAAGGATTGGAATGGATTGGCAAAGAAAGCCTTCATGTCCCCATTGTAGGACTGAGCTTTGCCCTGCTTGAAGCAGGAAATTGAACTTCCAGACTCACAGAAATCAGTTTCTGCTTTTTTTCCTTTTTTCCTCTCCTTTGTTTAACCTTGATTATATATTATTCTATTTGAAATACCTCTGGATTAATAAAGAGAGAAAAGAAATTTCAAATCTAGTCAAAGAACCCTTTTTGCCATGCATTTCGCTGGGTCTGGGTGACACCAAACCTTTGGGTGTGCATTTCTTCATTTCCCTCCCCCAAACACTCACAACCGAGATATCCTCATCTCATGAGATAAACACGTTTTGTTGTTTTATTTTCCAGGAGAAAACAGGTGATCTCAGCCAGAAACACCATCAGAAGCTGAGATTCACAACATTAACACTTCCATTAAGCACAGAGCAGAAGCAAAACAAGGTGAGGAGGAGAAGAGGCCATAACCTGGTTTGTGCTTCCACAAAGCAATTTATAAATACTACATTTCTCCGAGAAAGGAGTGGAGAGTCTTCGAAAGTCTCAGAGGTAATTAGCCAGACAGGTTTTGGCACTTGATTGATTGCTTTTTGAAAAAACATTAAAGCCCCCAGAGCTGCAACAAAGTTAAAAGCTTAGGTCTAGACATGAGGTCATCATTCTTCATTATCACTTTATGTGGAGAAATAAAAAAGCGATGCACTTGTGATTGAAACCCAAGCACTTATTGATAGAGCTCTGCACCATAAACCTCCCTTTCCCCTCTCTCTGCTGGGTAACAAATTATCCTATTTACCAGACAGCTCTTCCAGGGGCTTCCTAACAGGTTCCTCACCGCAGCCTGGAGCTGGCAAATTGAGCAAACACAGGATGGGAGCTGAAGGCGCTCGTGCGCCGATCCACAGCTGATGGATTGTGATAAACCTCTCGCTTCCACCCCGTCCAAACAGTCACAGCTTCTGAGGGGGAGATGCTGGGAGCCTGACATATGATTATTTATGTTCCCCAGCGCTGGGATCTCACAAAAAGCACAATTTCTGCAAGGAAACCTTCCAAGGCTGCCAAACCCTTGGAGAAAGGACCAGCAGTGATTCATGAGGTGGCCTCCAATCTGCTGCACCCCTGGCCCTGTTGGCATCAGTGGCTTCAGCAGCATGAAAAGCTTCTGCTGCGTTTCAGATGGGTGAAAAATAAACCCATCAGTCATTTTTCACTAATGCATTGCACACATCTCCCAGGACTGCAAAAACCAGTGTCAATACTCCTGTGACCGGGAGTATTTAAAGGAAATATATCTTGAAGTTTATATTAGAAATACTGCAATGCCACCAACATTTCTGGGTGTCTTGTACAGTTCCAGAACTCAGCTCTGGAGCTGATAAGAGGTTTGTGAAGCCAGGAGGTGGTTGCAGTGCTAATCTCAGCAGCTCTTGTTGCCCTGTAAGGGAGGTGCTGGAGGAGTTTCTCCTCTGTAAAATGCACAGAGATCCCAGTTCAGGGACTGAGATTCCTCAGAAATATCTCAGGGAAGCTGATCCTGTTGTGGATCAAGAGGAAAAATCACTGACTTCTTCCACTTCCTTTGTGCTCTGCATTTCATCATCCAAATTAGCAAAAAAAGTTTGAAGTGTAGCTTTTGGTTGGATTTAGCTAAAGGTGATTCTTCCCCAGTTGTCCTGATTCAAGCACAAATTTTAATTTAAAAGGCAATAAACCCCAAACTGTCTACAGTGATGTCTGGCTTTGAAAACACTACATGAAAACCTACATGGAAACCCCCTGCACTGCATCCACAATTGAAATAAAACATAAATGAAAGATACAACCTGAACCTGGTGACTGCTCTTCCACAAAAGGGGATCATTCCTTCAAGGACTTGGGAAGGAGATTTCCAGGTTTGGAAAATATCTCAGAGTGTCAGAGCTCATCACCTGGAGAGATGTGACATTGATGTGACTTTTGTTTGACAATATTGATATCAAAACAAGAGTTCTGTGAAATATTGGAGGGGTGCTGCTCTCTAATTGTTTTGTCTCAGATTATCTCGGTGCCAAACCCAGGTGGTTTTACTGCTGCTCTCTCTTACAGCCACAAAAGTTATGGATATGCCAATGAGAGTCAGAGCTAATGACAGAACACCCTGATATATCCCCCACCAACACAGAATTCATCTTTCTCACTTTTAGAACATTCCAGCTCCTAAATCAAATCCTGCTGCTGAGCAGAACTCCTGCACCACAGCCCTGGGTCTCTGCAATGCACAGAGACACAATTTCAGTTGTGTTCCCTTGCTCTGAGAAATCCACAGTGGTGGGTTTGTACATGATTAAACTATTAAAAAATCCACCATTTAATTCTCATAGACAGAGTTAATTATTTCCTAATACTGCCAGTTGTTTCTTCACTGGATTCCCTCCTAAAACCTCCATTCAAACCATACACAATAACAAAAAAATCAAAAAAAGGAACAAAACCCCCCAAACCCTCGCACATGCAGACACAATAAACTGACTACAAGTTGTTATTAAATATGTATCAGCTGAAATTTTTCTGGCTACAAGAATCCTGGAATACAGGTGGAAAAGCAGGATTGGCCCAGTTCTTCAGGAAGGCAGATATACAGCAGGTCTGATGGAGAGAGGAAGAAGTCAGCTTTTATTACATGAAAAGGGAAAAAAAACCACAAAAAAAGCACCAAGGACTAAGGGAGAGAAAAATCCATAGCTGTATTTTCTGTGAAAAATTCGAATGACTGTTCCACTTTTAAATGTACTCACTACACCTATCAAAAGAAAATTAAGAATAAAAGTTACCTGAACATCTTGGGACTAGAAGTATTTAATTTCACAGCCGAGCCAGACTGATACTAATTCATATAAATCACAGCCCAGCTTAACAGAGAAGCCATTTCCAGGGATTGCCAAGATATGTCTCTTTCAAACTTTTGAAAACACTATTTCACTCCTCACATAAAAGTGACTGGAGAACCTGACTGAGAGTCCACTGCTTCCTTTGCTTGACTAAACCCCATTAATATATTGGGCCATTTACTTTGGTGAAAGCCACGTTCTGGGCTTTGGACAGGAGGCTGATGGCTCTGTGGCTCTTCATATTTCACTTTATCACCTATTTTGTGCAAGTGGCAACAGCTGAGTGCCTGAGATGTGTTTCTGGATAATACACACCATGAACAATTTCAGCTGCTCCCTGGATTTTCTTTGCTGCAGCCATCACAATAAACTGTACTTGCAGTTCCCATAATTTCACCTTTTCATTTTTCTGGCCACCTTTCCCTCCAATGGCATGCAGTACATTCAGCTCATCTCGCAGTATTAATAACACTTCTACCTTAATGTTAGCCTGCTTGTCAAATCAGAGAAGAAAAATAACTACATGGGCTTTTGGTTGATTAAAGATAGTAAAACTCCAAGTTACAAAGATGTGAGATCAATACTTTATGTGAAATCTGTGCTCTGTTAAATCCTCCTTCCAGCAAGGCTTTAAAAAGTCCATCTAAAGCCTGGCCCAGTGCAGGCTCTGCCCAGGTAGCTTTTGTCTCTAAATTTTAACACAAATTGGACAAGACGTGTCCAATGCCTTGCACATATTTTAGTGTCTGCCTGGAGCCTGCATATGATTTATTACAGGGAAGACAAGCCTTTCCCTCATCCTAAAAAGAGTGAGAGTCTCTCAGTGTCTAAGAGGAAATGCTGCAGATCTATTCAGAGGAGATGCAAATTTATATTTATTAACAGGAGCCTCAGATCAGGGAAAAACAGGCAAGAAACATCAGCCAGTTGAGTTGTTTCAGGAGGAAAGACAGAAAAGCTGGAGAATGGCAACCCTATGGCCATTTTCCCTTTTTTTTAATATCTCTTTCCCTTGCAAAAGAATTCTTCAAGTTCAATCTCTCCAATTCAGTCACAGCATTGCTCCCAGGGATTTCTCCATGAGTTACACAAGAATGGGGAGAGAGGAGGGAGCTTTTCCAGGTGCTGCATCCCACGGCGTGGTTTGCCCATCCTGCTCGGGCAGGGCTGCAAAAGAGCATTAAAGAAATGAGGGAAAACCTTCCTGAGAGGAGACACAACTTCCCAGAGCACCACAGCTCCTCCTGGGCATGGCCTCAGCCCAAATCCTGCCCTCAGCCCATGAGCTGATTGTTCTCCCTGGCTGAAATTATTCAAACTTTCTTCTCTCCCCCTCCCCTTCCCCTCCTGATGCAATTTTCCTGGTGAGGAGTTTTCCTCCAGGTGCCACCTGAGGAGATCACAGCCTCTGCCAGCCCGTGGCACTGGTTATTGGGGCCAGCAGGCAGAAGTGCCCTCTGAAAGGTTTCTGAGAGCAATTCTGGAGGTGCAGAAGCACAGGATTGCTCTTCCAAGGTCACAGGGAGAGGCTTGAAAAGGCTTTCAGCATCTCCCAGAGATGGTGATGCACAGGATTCTAAATTGATGGGACTGGAAGCTCATCACAGCAAAATGAGAGGGCTCTGGAGGGTGTTCAGAGGGTCACACCTCACTGAGAGCCAGAGGGACAGGAAGTCCTGCTAAAATTATAATTCAGCTGGGTGTGAAACACTTTCAAGACCCATTTTTTTCATTTCATTTGCCCAGTGTTATTGTGACACATCCCAAGAGATCCAGCAGGGCTTCACTGGGATTCTATTCAATGCTATGGACACGTCCCTGTAGTGTAAGAAAAAGGGGCTGCCAAATTAAATAATTATCACTACTATTATTATTATTATTGTTGTTGTTGTTATTACACCATTATTATTATTATTATTATTATTACTATTATTACTATTATTGCTATTATTGCTATTATTGCTATCATTGCTATTATTATTACTGTTACTATTATTATTACTGTTACTATTACTATTACTATTATTATCCTGGTTAATCATGGTAAATACCCCGAGTTCCAGTTGTGACTGAGCTTGTTACCCCAGTTCAGGTTTATCAGCTCTAAAAGAAGAATAGAAAATAAAGTACTTAAAAAAAGGAGGAATAAAAAAAGTCTTAACTCTTCTGGCAAACTGGTAAAACTGAGCTTTGCCAGGGAGGAGGGGGGGAATAATAAAAATCACATTTAATTGGTAATCAAAAAAGAATTTAAAAAGAAATCAACAAGTTGGAAAGGTTATTGAGATTTGGGGAAGAAATCAGAATATTTTTGTGGAAGGAATAAATATTTTTTCCCAGTAAAAGCTGTTTTGCCTTGACCTAGGTGGGAACAGTCACTGGAGCTCATAACAACCTGTGAAGGAAGGGAGTTTACAAAACCTTTAACTGCAGGACTCATTCAATTTAATGTTCTTATCTCCTTCTCTTATTTCTTTGCTCCCAAGAGATGGCTGGGAAAACAGTCAGGATGGTTTCACTGTACAAGCACTATTTTTTAAAGATGCAGCATTTAATAAAACACCCTGGTTGTTATGTGTGTCCTGCCTATGGAAAAAAAAAGGGAAAGAAATCCCAGTTTTCCTCAGAGCTTCTGTTACAGAGGATCCTGCCTCAGATACACCAAATAATCTGGAGCAGTTCCTTGATATTCACAAATGTGGGTCCATTTTCAAAATTTAACAATCAGGCATTGAGGTTTTGTTTCTAAATCTATTTTCTATTCTAATTGCATTGTAATAGTTTAGTTTATTTTTTAATTTAAGTGATTCTCACTTCATGTCACATAATTTTACGATTATGTGTTTGACATTATGCTGGGTCATTCTTACTTACTCAGTCAGGATATTTTTTTCTTTAAAAAATGCAAAAGAATCCAGTGAATCACAGATAAAACACAGATAAAAACAACTGTTCTTCATATGTAAAAGAATCTATTCTTAATGGGTAAAATCTGAGCTGAAAACCTGTTGAAATCTGACTTGAAACAGTTGTCAGCTCGAAACATCTGAAACAATTAATTCAAAGCTTAATTTTATTTAACAATATTATGACCTAAAGCAGCTATTATTCCTAATTGTATTATAATTTAACCATTCCACACTGCTCGTGCTTGGTTCTGTTAGCACAAAATCTGAAGTGAGATTATAATTGATTGAATTTTAAATGTCAGCTGTCTTTATGGAGCAAACATCTCCTGCATAAGAACAAATATTAATGAGAAATTCCTTCCAAAAGGGATGGCTGAGGGGTTATTATTTATTTTCATTTAAAATTGAGTGTCTAAGAGGAGCTCCACTATTAAGAAGTTGTTAAGTGAAGGATGTGGATGGAGCCAGTGGGGTGTAACCAAGCCCAGCCTGACCCTGACTCAGCACACAAGGAGAAACAGCAAGGAGAGGATTTCCTTCCTCCCTGGAGGAAAAGATAATAAAATACAGTGCAGAGACTACCACAGTGCAGTGGAGAGATAATCGAGTCTGCCTGAAGCTGCCCAAG
>NC_031778.1:22259959-22263770 GCF_001522545.3 Parus major | reverse complement strand
TCCTTCTGCAGGTGTTGCAGATCCAAACTCCCCTGGGTGGCTTTTCCTGTCCTTATCCTCTTCTCACAGCAGCTCTGTTGTGCATTTCTGGGGGTAACCCCACCCCAATTTCACATCTGGAGAGGGGAGGAATTCCAGAGGAACGGCTGCCAGGAAATTATCCAGAGCATCCCAGAAGGGTTTGGGTTGGAAGGGACATTAAATCCCATCCAGTGCCACCCCTGCCATGGGGACACCTCGCACTGCCCCAGGTTGTTCCAATCCACATCCAGCCTGGCCTTGGGCTTGGGATAATTCAAGGGATTTATGGACTGAGTCTCCAAGGGCAAGTGGATCAACAGTGAAATTAGGCACTAGCCAGAAGAAAAGCAAGGATTTTTGAGAAATTTCTTCCCTCTCCCATGTGTGCCAAGTCACAGATGCACTAAATCTGCTTTAATGATTTCAATTAACAAATTCTTTTTAATATTAAAAAAATTTTTTTTAATTTTATCCAAAAAATTCGGACTGAAGAATAAATTAATTAACTGCTCATGTAAAAATTGTTGTCTCACATCCCAAAATACTTCACCAAGAACTGGACAGGGCTTGGAGTAACCTGGTCCTGTGGAAGGTCTCCCTGCCCATGGCAGGGGTGGAATGAGACAGACTTTAAAGTCCCTCTAAAACTAATCCATTCTGTGACTTTATGAATTAATATTTATTAAACAAACTAACCCCAAAACCCCTGAACAAACCCACCAGTATGGGACAATAATATGATAACACCCCAGAGTAGCTCTGGTGAAAATCTGTAAATGTTTAGACATCCTCTATCAAAGCCTTTTTTTTCCTGTAAGAAATACTTCAAAGGAAATTGGGGAGTTATATGCATAATGTGAATGTATTTATTTATTTCACAGTAATAAAAGTATGATTCAAGCAGAAAACAAATGTGAGAGAGGATTTTAGAAAGCATCTACAAGGTAATTTTAGAACTATTTTGCCTCAAGCATTAAGAATTAAGAAGGCTGAAAAAAAGCAGGAGATTGTTGGTTTCATCACCCTCTTCCCTTGCAAAGGGCTTTAAAAAATGAGTGCTATTGAAGAATATTGAATTTCTAACACAGAACAGCATAATCTATCATGCACCAGAATGTTATTGCATTTTCCAGCATAATTATAAACCCAGACCCAGAAATATATTGAGATATCTGAGCCAAGTGGAGTCACTGCCTGATCCCATCACTGGGATGTCTTTAAAAATTACAAGTCTTAATTAACAAAATTATTGTAGCTTGCCTAGAAGGTGACTTCCAATATGACTGGAAGATTGAGAGCCCTTCACCTTTCACTGACAGAAAGATTTTTATCCTTAATATTTTTTCCTCCATCTCTTGCACCTTGAAGTTCTGGAATGAGGATGGGAGAAGAAAAAATGGGGAAAGAGGCTGATCTCAAAAACCATGGAAAGTTAAAGCAGAAAATGTAAGAAGAATTTGGACATCAGTTTGATATTTAATTAAGATATTTTAGATTTGATTAGATTAGATTAAGAGATTTAGATTTGAGATTCTTTATCCAAGTGCCTGAGTTTAGCAAGAAAGTTTCTAGCACATTTGTTACAGAATACAACAGCAAATAACTCAACTTTTTAAAGAATAATTTGTTTTAAGCCAGGGACTTTATGTTACTTGTTAACCTGCACTAATTTGTCTCTGCATCAATTAATGTTGCTGACATCCATTAACGAGTTCTGAAATATTTTTGAAGTATTTGGGGTGAAAATATTAATAGAAAATAATCTGAAGTGCCAGAAATAGTGCAGGTTTTATGGAGTTATCTGACAGACTGAATCATCTCTGATGCACACCAAGGACTTTTCAAAAGCCCTAAAATTATCTTCCACTTCCCTGACTTGAAATCTCCCAAAACAGGACAGAATTCACACCAAAAATGAAACCTTCCTTCTCAATTACTGATTGACACAAAGCTGATTTCAGATCTTCCCTGGGTACAAAAATGGTGCTGAGAATTGGTGTGAATTGTGGAGGAGGAGAGAAAATCTGGGGCAGTGCAGAAAATCTCACCTATTTGAACTGATCTTCAGCTCCTTCCTGAATTTCTGGGAATTCTTTTGAGCACATAACTCTTCTTCTGCAAGGAGAGCATTGTTCCTCAGCCCCTCCAATTTAAGAGGCAGTTACTGCCACTACAAACCAGAAAAGGCTTTTATCATAGCCCTGTCCAGGTGCTGCATGGATCTTCTCTCTCCAAACTCTCCCTGGCATCACAGCATCCTTTGAATTCCCTCCTGGCCATCACAGGTCACTGGAAAACCCTGGTGACTTTTCCCTGTGGGGAAAAGGTGGCCTCGTGCCTGGCCACCTCCAGCTCCTCAGCACCATTAATTCCTTCTGGTTCTCCTCCAGTGAACAAAAGAGCCTGGTTCCAATCTCAGCCAGGCTTTGGGAATGGCCATTATCCCTTTTCTCTGCTTGTGAGGAATGCACTCCAAAATAGCTGTGGCATTTTCCCCTAACAGCCTCACATTTCACTTATATTTAATTTGTTACCTGCTGTCTCTCTCGGAATCTTTTCTGCATTACTGCCCTCCGTTCTGCTCTCCTGTATTTTATTTCTGCTTGTTATTCCCTTTTTTCCTGCCCCTTCAGAGAAATGTCTTGCATTTATCCACTTTCAGACACAAACCCCTGGATTTAATCCAAGTTCTGAACTCTCCAGATTTTTCTGGGCACTCTCCTTTTTCCTGCCCTTTGCCAGCAATTTGCCTTGTAGCTTTTCCAGGACAAAACTTGTTTGGCTTTCCTTTAGTTCAGGTTCTCAACCATTAATTTCACTGATTGGAAGGCAGGATGGGAAGGCAATGAATCTGAGTGAGAATCAGATAAACTTCCTATTGATTTTGCTTTTCTTTCGGGAAGTCTTTGCTCTCTGGTCACCAAGGGCACTGACAAACAGGATGAAAAGCAGGAATTGGTGAAGGATTTCTGATGGCAACAGTGCCAGAAGGAACACAGATATTTTCCAGACCATTTTCTTTCTCTAGTAGCTCATGAAGGGAGAGGAAAAATCAAAATGTAAAAGCAGGTTTATATGGAAATTTGCAAGTGGCTGATTCCATCTTCCCTCTTAAAGAGTTGGAAAATAAACCTCATTGTCCATCTATGAATTATATGAAAAAAGATTTTTGAGAGCGCTCTGAAAGAGCTTCTAATACTGATAAGAGAAGAAAGGTACTCACTTTATTATCTCCATTTTCATATTCATCCTCTCAATGATAATCTCAACAAGACTCTTTCTATTTAGTTATTAACTCTCTTTCCAATGGGATACAGTCAAACAAAGCAACAAGAAAGGAAAAAAAGGGTCCATGGGGATTTTGGTAAAATTTATAAACTATAAGGAAATTAAAACCACACAAATTTTCAATTTTTTACTGAATCTCTGGGACATTTCAGTACCAGATTAAGTAGAAATGAAAACTTTTGGCAGTGCACAAATATTCCTTCACAACCTCACTCAGTGGTTTCAGTGTACTTTATATATTTTTTACTTATTTCCTGGCCAATCCACCTCTTATGGAACAGTCTTTGACTCTCTGGAACCACTTTCACACCATGTCTATTTGGTTTGTTGCAGAATGAGGGCTTTTCCCCCCACCCTCCATTTCTAAGGAAAACTTCAGTACAGTTTTTAGTTTCCACCGTGACTTTTCTTGGTGTTTATCCAGGTATTCCAGGTACCTTTGCTGTAAGACAGCAAATCCTCCCTCTGTCTCCATCAAGGCTGGGCTCTGCCACGGCCTCCT
>NC_031778.1:22254651-22258628 GCF_001522545.3 Parus major | reverse complement strand
CAGGCAGCAGCAGGAGTTTTCCTCAGTGCAGCACGAAGAAAGTGAAAGATCCCCCACAGGAGGAAGTGTTTTCTGTCCATGATGCAGGAGTTCCCAGCCAGGGAGGACGTGTGGGAGGGAGCTCGGTGGCAGGAAGGGTGTTCCTCACCAGGGGAACCTGGGAGAATCCCTGGATTTTCCAGCAGCTGAAAACAAACATCAGCAAAGCCTGAGCTCCCCGCTTTGCAGGGTTTGTAGGAGGCTTTGATGTACTGATAGGCACTTCTCAACAATTCCCAATAGCTGGGTGAAAGGCTCTGCAAAGAATAAATTATTAGCACAGACACTTCCCCGAGGCTTTTCCATGGAAAACGCTGCCACGTGTGGACATCACCTGCAATAAAGGTGATGCTTTTCAGTCAAGGATCCTGACAGGACCAAACAGACAATTAAATATCAACATTACTCCAATGCTGAGTTGAGCCCCTCAAAGAAATAATTGACTTCTGTTAAACAAAAAACCCAAAAACACTCCAAACCTATATCTTGGTATAAACTTAGAGTATATTTTCCTTAAGGAATTTCTGCAGGAGAGAGTAGGGCTGACTTATCAAGGAGAAAATTCACCCCCCTGTCTGCTTCTGCAGAGGTTTAGATCTCTGCCTCTGCCTGATTGTTTTCTTCTAAAGATTTTTCCTGCAAAGGAAAAAAAAAAATAAGAAAGATGTCTCCACAGATTGATTAATAATGTTGTTAAGCTCATCTGGCAACACTTTATCCTCTGTAAAAGACAGGTGCCCTTTGCAGAGAAATATTCCATTCCTTTTCCCTTCCTCCCTTTTTTCTCTCTGTTCAAGCTCTAGCATCTCGGGAAAAGTGAGTGCTTTGTCTTAATGGCAGTGATTGTCTGCTCTGGGAAGCCCTGGGAGGACAGAAAACCAAGGATGGGAGATGGAGAGAAGCACACAAAGAAGTTTTACTACTTTTAAAGGCCTGGGAAAGGCTCCCTGTTCTGTTGGCAGCTCCTGCAGAGCTCTGTGAAAGTGCCAGTCCTGGGACACACACGGTACCACTGCAATTATGAGACAGAAACAGGGCAAAAATTGCAATTTTACTGCAGCCTCCAGCAAACTGAGGGGCCACAGGGCTCCAGCTCAGCTTCAGGCAGTGCTTAGCATCAATTTACCAGCTCTGGGATGAATATTGACCTGTATGACTATTTCCTTCACCTCCAAGCAAGTCTGCAGCAAAGCTCTCCTTCACAAAGTCAAATTAAAAATTCCCAATACCAGACACTGAAATGCCTGGCTGGATGGTCCCAAACAGATTTTTGAATAGCCAGAAGCCTTAAAAATCAAATATTAGAAACTGTCTACTTGGAATAATTAAACCCCACTGCCACAGCCCATCAGGGCTTTGAGGGTTTCGATTTGCAGAGCTCTGTGTTGATCTGCAGAGACAGCAGAGCTCTGGCTGTGCTGACTGGAGGCCCAAACACATTTCCTATGGAGCAGGAGGTGAAATGTTGTGTTAATCCCAGTGTGGGAGCCCAGCTTGCCCCAGCACACGGCCTGTCCTGCTCTGGGTTGCCCATGGAAACTGCTGGCACAGATCTGGCAGTGCCATTCCAGGAGGAATTCCATCAAAACTTGGCTGATGTGAACCTGCCAGGACCCTTCTGAGCCATCAGTGACACCGCTGGAACTCCTTTGCAGGGAGTGATGGATTTAGCAAGCAGCTCAGGGGGAGAAAAAAGCTTGGGTTTCCTCCCTCCCTTCACCTTTGTACATCGTGTTGTTTGTGCTGCAGCGAGTGAGGAGAAGATTAAAACACCTCTTATTAATCTCCCACCCTTCACAAGTGATTGAATGTTTTACAAGCCTGGGTAGTGACTGCTGATAAGGTGCTGGGGAACATGGCAGCAGCCTTTGCCACTTGAATTTAGCACACAGCTCTTCCCAGTGAGGAAAATGAACTAGGGAATACTGAGAGCTATTGGGGTTTTCCTTTTTAGAGTTAATATCTGCTGTCACTTTTGTAGCATGGGGCCTGTGGAGAGACACACCCTGACAGGACCAGGGAGTGGTGGCTCGTGGCTGGAAGGGGAAAAGGGAATTTTGAGGAGTTCCTCAGGGCTGCTCTCGAGATAAAGCAAAAATAATACAGTTCCAGATAACAGCAGTGATCCAAAGAACAAAGAGAAGGAATTAAAAACCTACAATTGCAAGTTAAGGAGAAATATCAGAACACATAAACCATCCTTTCCCCATACATTCAGCAACTTCTTCCTCCTTCTTTCCAACGCCCTGACAAGATCAACACTTCTTCCCTGGAGCTGAGAGGCTGAAATTGCCATCAAAACCATTTCCAACCAAAGCTTTGGATGCTGTGGGACACGACAGGGAAATGATGCATTGACTTTATCCAAGGCGCTGGTATTTATGGTCTGGGCTTTTGAAGCAGAGATGAATTCAGTGACTTTTTCAAAAGAGAGAGGTGTAGGAGTTGGTAATCTCACTGCTGAACAATATGGAGTGGTTGGCACTGGAGTCATTCCAGAACAATCAGCATTTTTCCTGCCTTTAGTGAAGGTTTTTTGAACAACAAATCACCTTACAATACAACTGACAGCTGTCCCAGCCCTGCAGACTGCTCACACTGCAGTACCTCCACCAGCCCATGAATATTCAGAATACGTTCTGGGGATCATTTTGATCTCTTTTTAGCTAAGAGAATACTTCACATTGAAATTCAGGTCCTGAAATGCAATTTTATTTGTGTTTTACCAGTAAGCCCTAGCCAAGATCTATCCCACTGAGCACTGTGGTACCTAACCAGGGGATGGGGATGAGGTTATCCTTGATTACCTTCAGTGGGAATCACAACACAAAAAGTGGGGGAGGAGGTCCTGCACTCAAATTTCCACGGTCCAGCTCTTGCACACCAGTCACGGACTAAACTGCTTCCCTGAGCACAAAGGATGCTATTGCTCTAACACAAGCTGTTAGCTGGAATGGAATGTTTCAACAAGATTAGTCTCTTTACCTGACTCTCTAATGCCTTTTCTCTTTTCCATAAGGTGTCAGAGAAAAGTGATGTACAATTACTGCCCTGTGTGGTGAGTGTGCAGTGTTTCTCCAAGGAAGTGATAAAAAGCACTTCTCCTTTCCCTCCTGCTTCTGGCCAGGCTTCCAGCAGTAATGAAGTCTGTCATAAGCAGTGATTTGTCCAGAGAGCACTGAAGGTTAAAAATCACACCTGAGGCCCTTTCTGAAAGTCCATTTCAGTCATGTTTGTCTGCTGTAAAGACCAGGAGGCAGCAGGCTCTACATGCCCGAGCTCTGGGTCCCGTCACCTTTTCACCCTCACAAGGGCTCTGAGGTTCTGACCTGGGATTTCCCCTCCCCTCCAGATTCCAGCAGCATCTGTGGGGTGCACTCTGCAAGGGAAAAACCTGGGCTTGAAAAACCTTCTACCCATCACTGCTGCATATTTTATATTTTCCACTCAAATCCCCGAATGAGGATGGGCTGTTTGATGGCAGATCATTTCACCTGAAATTACATCTGAATTCAGACTCCTTTTTGCTCCACATTGATACCTGATGTTATAATCATTGGCAGTGACACTGCAACATCTTGCCTTCAGAATTATGTCTCACTTTAGACCAGAAGTATCACACAGAACTCCTCAAAATGAGTTTTTCAGGAGAAAAAACCAAGAAACATCAGAGCTAATTCCATGACATGACACACAGCGCTGGAAAATGCAAAGGCCATGTTGACAGCATGTCTTTTCCAGTGCTCCAGATTCAGAGTCCCACATTTTAAGTATAATCCTCATATAGGAAGAATTTTTATTTAACTTGGGTTTTTTTGCAATATTTATGGACATCTAGGGCTGGAGAAGGAAAGGAAAGGAAAGGAAAGGAAAGGAAAGGAAAGGAAAGGAAAGGAAAGGAAAGGAAAGGAAAGGAAAGGAAAGGAAAGGAAAGGAAA
>NC_031778.1:22240986-22253446 GCF_001522545.3 Parus major | reverse complement strand
GGAAGGAGAGGGAAGGAGAGGGAAGGAGAGGGAAGGAGAGGGAAGGAGAGGGAAGGAGAGGGAAGGAGAGGGAAGGAGAGGGAAGGAGAGGGAAGGAGGCTCCCTCACAGACCCATCAGTGCAGAGCCATTTGTCACAGAGCTTTCCATTCCAGTATTGACATTACACCACAAACCATAAACTGAACAGAATGCACACGTCAATATTCTGGGTATGAAATTTAGCAACAGGGAGATTATTATGAGCATTGAATAATTCTACATGGAAATTTAGTGTGATGGAAATAATTCACCCAGCAGAATGAACGAGGACAAGGAAGAATTAAACTCTGGGTATTTAGGACCTTTTAACCCCAGCACAGTTTTTAGGGCATTTGTGGTTCCTTGGGATGTGATTAAAAACCCCACAGGTTTAGGATAAATGGAGAGGGAGATAAAATGAAACTTTTCACCACAGGTCACCACATGGAATAATTTAGGAAGGGACCTTTGCAGGTCATCTGATCCATTCTGTCCCTTAGAGCAGGGCTGACTTTGGGGTTAAATCAGGTTATCTGTGGTTACATTTTTAATATCTACAAAGACAGTGTTTCATCAGCCTCTGCAGAGCCGTGTTCCATCACCACCCCTAACACCAAAAAGCAGATTTAGTGCCCTGTTCATCCCACTGAATTCCTGAGTTTAGAGTGGAGGAAAGTATTCAGGGAGATTTGCAAACCTGGAACTCTTAGGGGTCAGATATTTCCAAATTGCAGTATCAGGGTGAACGGTTTAGACTGAGAAACCTCACAGAAGACAAATCTTGGGTTTTTACATTTAACAACAAATTCCAGTCTTAACATGTTCAATGAAAAATAAGATAACTGCTTGGCCAATTTTTTTCCCTAAAAACTTTGCTAGTTTCCTGGAGTTGTATAATCACTTATTCAGAAGCAGAACTACTATACCATGACCAAAGGAAATAATTCTTTTAAATCTTTAAAAGGAAAATCCTTTAAATATATATGGCTTGCAAAACAAGCAGCAAAATGCTGTTTTATTAAATGGATTCCTTTTCAGTGGTTAAAGTTTCAGAGCTCAGATGGTAGAAATAACTGATTTTCAATGACAGCATATATCTTTCTTGTGTCTGATTAGCTGTTGCCATTATTTATAGCTTTGTGCATGTGATAGAAACATAGAGAAGACAACATGAATCTTTCTGCCTCTCTTGACAGGCCAACTAATCCATTACTAAGTCTCCTCCATTCTTATTCCACTTACCTGTAAACCAATAGTGTCAGTGCTGAATTATATTTGATATTGAAACTATTGATGAATTGCAAAGGTTAAAATTAAAGTGTGATTTATGTTGTGATCGGTAGCACGGTGTTAGAGCACCAAGTGATCTGTGCAAAATTATAACCATAAATACACTTCAGGCTTTAGAACCTCTGCCAAACAGCTCCACTCTTCCTCTGTTTCATTCTCTGTCCCCCCTTTCCTCTCTCTGAGGCTGTAGCAAAAGAAATGTAAATAATTTTGCTGCTAGAGATCATAAACTGCCTGGTTTGGGTGACTTTCTGAACAAAAGGGAGTTGCTCTGTTTCCCTGATCCCCTGCTCTGTTTCCTCGTCTGAAATACTGCTGCAATCAATGGGAAAAATATTGAGTGGTACCACACATCCTCAGCTCCTCCTTTGACAACAGCTACAGCTGATAAAATTCCAGGTGTAATTCACTGCAGTTCAGCAGAGCTCGACATCTTTACTACAGTAAAAAAAATACTTAGCAAATGAAAGAATTATTTCCTCAAAACAGAATAAAAAGTGTCTCTATCCATAAGGCTCTGCTCCCTTCCTGTAGGCAGCACTTTTTCAGATGATATATTTAGCAAAAATGAATGGTTCATTTTCTATATACACAATCTGTGCTTTGTAAGGAAACATTCCTAAAATATCTTTCTCAGAAGAAGATTGGAAATCATTATCCTACCCATATCTCTCATTTCTCTGTCCATTTTCTCTTCAGGTGCAGGATCAACAATGCAAGTCCCTAAACACCACTGAAAACAGGCTCATCCTGCAGGTCTGCACCTCGAGGAGCAAAGGTGAATAAATTCCCTTTCCTCAGCACATCTCCCACTCCATGCTGCACAACAAAAGGGAGCTCCAAGTGCTGTTTTTTTGGGTGTATCTTCAGCCAGTTCCTCCATGGCACAGCACTAGAGAACTGCGAGTCCTCCATGTGCAGATTGCAACTGCTGGGAAAAAGAGTCAGAAAAATGCAAAACTACCAATTTCTGGGCACAGCAAATCCAAATCTGTTGATCCTTTCCTTCCCAAATACAGAATTATAGAAAGATAGAATGGTTTGGGTTGGAAGGCACATCAAAGAGCACCAAATTCCAGCTGTCCTGTTCCAGGCAAAGACACCTTCCACTGTCCCAGGTTGCTCCAAGCCCTTTCCAACCTGGCCTTGGGCACTTCCAGAGATGGAACAGCCACAGATTTTCTGTTCCTGTGTCTCAGTTTCAGTTTGAAGCCATCCCCCCTGCCCTATCACCAATACCCTTGCAAACATCTGCTAATTCAGGCAGAGCAGAGAGCACAGAGTGAACTTGGTGAGGAAACCACACTCATCTCTCACCCTGCCTGACACAGGTGCACCAAAGAGTTTCACTGGGAAGTCTTTGCAGATTTAGAATGACCCAAAATCCTGGCCTGAATTCCTGGATCTGCTGTTTTAATAATCTAGTAACCCCTGTGATGCTGGAGGTCGGGATTTTCTGTGGTGACAAGCCCAGAATGTGACACTTGTGGCACCAGGCATGCCTTGGACAGGCTGGGACAGCAGAATTTCTGTAGCTCTAAATAAAATCCTAAAGAAATATCTCTCCTGATATTCCCATGCTTTCATTTGGCTGAAATTTATGCTTGACTTTCCTGCAGTAATTTATTGTTTTGTTTTTTTTTAATAAAGAAGAAACCTCTACCAGAGAGCAACCCAAAGGGAGAGATTTGTTAGCAGAGCCTGGATTTAATTGGTTACACCGAGGTTTTGCACTTCCACAAGTGGTGGAGGAAGAGTAGAAACAATGCCAAAAGAATAAATTCAAACTGCAGAAGGAGTATTTATTTCTCTGTTTACAGTTTCCAGCCACAGAAGATGTTGTGCCTATTGATCCTGACATTCCATGTGTCAGGGATGAATTATTTCACCCACTGCTCCCCAAGAGCTGCTCCACACCTTCCTGACAGAAAAAAATAATTTAAAACTCTTGCCTGGTCATCTTTTGAGGTTTAAAGGCCAGGTGATCTACTGCTCTGAGCTCTCATTAAAGGGGCTGGATGGCTCTTGGTTAGACACCAGGAAAGGGGAATATGTGGCAATGTATCTGCTGGTCTTTGTGTCTGCTTCAACCGCAGGAAAAAAATCTCCACACACAAAAAATATATCCAGCAGAAAGAAAGTGCCACGGGGGAGAGTTAATTCCCTCACAGTTAGGCACATCTCCCAGACTTTCTGTGATTTTCAGGTGTCTTGAAAGATTCTTTACCCCAAACAAGATTATCTGAATTCATATGGAAAAAAAATAAAAATAAAAATTGCAGTTTTGACCTTCATGAACTTTACCAGGATCTTTCCCTGATTTTACCCTAATAAGATTCAGGTTTTTGGATAAACTCATAAATCTAAACTCTGTCCATAGGTTAGAGCAAGAACTACACACAGCTAAGAGAAACAAATGCTATTTTTTGATACCACAAAGAAAGAACTGAGCAAAGTTTCCTTCCATTTGTTTTTAGAGGAGTTAATTTGGGTTATGAAACAGCACAACAGCACTGGGCCATCTTTTCAGAGCAAGCTTAGTGCACCAAAAATGATGGAAGTTTCTAGTGAATATAAATGAGTGAAAAAATTCTCATTTGGTCCAAGGAAGGCTGTTCCCAGAACTGCACAAATGTCCACGATGGAGCTGGAATATTACAAATATGGAGCTCCTAATGTGGGAGCCCAGGAAAGTGACACAGTAAATGACACACAATTTATAAAGTAAACAGTAGGGTTTTTTTTTCCCCTAAGTTGTTTCTTTAACTTCATTGATTAGCAATTCATCATCCTATTTAAAATTCAATATTAACAAAATTGTAATGGATCAGCCTGACTCTGAAATCAATTCCATAGTCATAGCCATGGCCTGTTATGAAGTAATGGCAATGCTAATTTTATTCTGCCAGATGTAAATTGAGTGATTTATCACACCATTATACACTCACACCGCTCCTTCAATTGGTTTCAAAATAAAAGGAGGCAAAAAAAGAGAGCTCAGGGTGACAACTCCCCATTTTTGAATCAGGTAGCACTAGCCAGCCAATCCCTATAAATCCATACAAAATGCAAGAGAGGATTTTAAGAAAAGAGTCAGGACCTGATCCTGCAAGTCTTCAGCCTCCCCAGGAATGGTTGGGTTTTATGTCAAGTGAGAACCCACCCTCATTTATTAAGAGGTTTAATAAATAATTATCATATTTAATAAATATAAAGCAGGATGGAGGAACAGAAAACATTAAATTCTGCCCCTGATTCAAGGCAAACCTGCTGGCTTGGGTTGTTGCTCCATGGTAAAAGAACATCCCATGGAGAAGTTTCAGGAATTTTTGGAGATTTAATCAAGGAAACTTGCAAAGCAGGGCTGTAACTAAAGCAGGGCTGCCACCACTACCCACAAATTAACAATTCTGCAGCACAATTGTCCCTCTCAGCAGCCCAACAGCACAAGTTAAACCACCTGCAGCTGAGTTAGAAAACCCAAATCATCGACAAAGGGGAGCCTGAGGGAACCAAGGGCAGGGAAACACAGAAACCACCATGGCCAGAGCAGGCAGGGGATGGTGTAGATGTGCTCCTGCCAGTCAGAAATCCTTTACAACACACAAATTCCCACTGCCTGGAATATCAGGAATCCTCCTCTGGCTGTGAGCAGCGAGCTGGGGCAGGCACAGCCACCCCACACATGATCCCACCCACAGAGCACCAGCAGCTCAAAATAAAGAGCTTGGCCTGAAATAACTTCTAGAAAAAAACACCCAAAATATTCTGTTTACAAAGCACAGAAATGCCCCAAGTTTCAGCCATCCCTAATTGCTGATGTAAATAATCTTTTCCAGGCCTTCTTCTGTATTTTCTGCCTCTTACCCCGAGTGATTGCAGATCCAATTTACTGTGAACAGAAGAAGCAAATAATATTACAGCTGCTAAAGGAGCTGGGATGCCTGAAAAAGTCCAGCCATTAATGTTTTGTATTACTGAGCTTTTAAGGGGTTTGACTGCTGGCATTATGCAAAGCACACTCATTTTTGTCATTGCTTTGGTGGCTGCCACATTTTCACAGGGACGTGCTGCACGGCCTGGGGCATCTCTAAACAATGACAAAAAAGTCAAAATAAAAGTTGTTTGGCTTATAATTATGTAAGAATCACTCTAAGCCAACCTCAAGTGATAACATATATTAAATAAGAGCCTGGATTCTTGGCTGAAGCCTCAGGGATTGATGTGATGATGTGAGAAATGAGCAGAAGGGCAATTGTTAAAAATGCTATGAGTGACTCATTTGGTTGTAATGTTGGCCCTCTGTAACCTCGTGTTTGTTTCACCTTTTTTTCTCCCTAATTATTCCTGGTAGAAGGAAATGCCTGAACCAAGTCCAGGACAATTTTTGAACCTCTCAGAAAAAAAACCACAATTGTGACATCATTGAACCACAACCAAGTGCAGAGGATGGCAAAGAGTGAGTGGGTATTCCTAGAAATCCTTGAAAATGAAAATACTCAGTAAATTTGCAAGACCTTTGTTGAAGACTGGAACATTTTTTTCATTTCAGTAACCTGGAAATGGGAGGGATGAGAGTGGAATACAGCCTGCCCTTGAAAAATGTGAGAAAGAACAGCAAAAAGGAACAAAGGATGAGTGCAAGAATCCAAGCTAAGATAGCAATAAAAATAAAGGAAAAGGGGAAAAGGAGAAAAGGGAAAAGGAGAAAAGGGAAAAGGAAAAGGAGAAAAGGGAAAAGGAAAAGGAGAAAATGAAAAAAAGAAAATGAGAAGGAAAATAAAAGACTGGATTCTGTGTTCTAGTTCAACACGCCCCCCCAGCATCTGCATTTATTCTTGAAATCTTCCAGAAAACTGCTTTGGAAAAATAGAAAATCTATTTTTTGAGCAAAACCCCTGGATTTTCCTAGAATTCTTTGGAGTATTTCTCCAAATATATATATATATTTGCCAATTTCATTGGCATTAGCACCGGGTCAGCAAGGGGTGATGTGAGCCCAGGGTGGGGACAGTGCCCCTCTGCTCTGCAGGACAGACAGACACACCCTGGGGCTCTCCTTGCTCCCTGCCCTCCTCCCCTCCCCTGTCCCCTCCTCTCTGAAGGGCTCTGACCTTCCTGGGGCTTCCAGGAGAGGGGAAACCTCTGCACCCTCTGCCTGTGCTGCCTGGGGATCACTCCCCTGCTGGAGAGCCAATTCAGCCTGCCAAGCCCTGCATTCCCTCTGACCTGAAGGAGATGAGAGCATTCCCCAGGAAGCTGACCCTGGGATATCTCTGCAATTCAGAGTTCATCAGGCAGGGCACGGTAATTTCTGGAAGAAAGCTTCTGTCCCCTCTGTCCCTGGGCAGAGGGAGGTGGCTGCTGCTCCCACACAGGCAGGTCGTGCTCCAGGTCCCTTCCTTTGTCACTGGTGGCTCTGGCAGTGACACTTTAAGTGCTCAGCCACATCTCATCCTTGAAAATAACAGCTCCAAGGTATTTTATGTATTTTATGTGGAGTGGTTCACAGTTAAAGAGCCCATTTGTAGCCATGCTCCTCTGCTTTGACCCTACTTGAAAATCGCTTCGTCAAAAAAAACAAACAAATAAAAATAATAATAATAAAAAAAAAGAAAGAAAATAAAAAAAAGGGAAAAAGCTGTTAATTGTGAGTGCTCTGGGCAGCAGGATGGAAATATCAAGTTGAAGGTAAACATCCTCTTTAGCTGGTTTGATAGCACACACCTGCAGTCCCCAACTGCGGCACGAGACCAACAAAACATTTGTGTGGTGAATTTATCTCTCACTGCTGGACTGAACCTAAACCTTGACATAATACCTGGAGTCTTTTCATTGATTTCCATGGCTATGGACCAGGTGTGAGCCACTCATTTCCTTTTTATCCCATCCTGACAGTGCAAAAAGTGTTCTGAATTGCTGAACTATTTCAAAACGTTGCCTTTCTGCCAGGCAAAGTGGACAGGACTGGGTTGTAGCAGGAGAGCTTTGCTGTTGATCATCTTCTTTTCTTCCAGCAGCATTTCAGGTGGTAAAATTCAGCATGAGTGAAATGGATTAACTGGAGCAGTTTTGCAATTGAGGCAAAAAACCTGTTTGATAAAAGAGATATTTTTTGCCAAATACTCAGAATTTCACTGAAGCAAAGGGTGAAGCTGAAGTTACTTCTCCCTGTGCATTCAGAGAACCTTTTGAAGGGCTAACATTAACGTGCTGTGTGTCTGATAAAGTCCTTCCAGAGCTGTAAAAAAGCAGCCCTTAACAATTTCCAGTGAACTTCTATAGAGGTTGGAGCCAACCCCTTGCAGGGCTTGGAATTTGGAACTTTCTGTGCCATAAACACCCAAGGATCACAAACTTCAGCCAGCAATGCCAGCACTGCCTCATCTTAAACTGGAAAACAAATAGAAAAATAAAAGGAAAGGAAGAGAATGAGTTGAGAAGCAGAGGTGGCACCCAACTGTCCAGCACTGAAGGGATTAACAAAAAAAGAGACTCTGAGGTGTCTGCCAGAGCTCTGTGAGGATGGTTTTGTCTCAAACCTATAAATTGGGCAGCTCTGGAAGAAGATATCCTAAATGAGCCCTGCAAGATGTGGATTTCACCCCAAAAAGGGCACCACGAGGTTGAAGACTGATGTTTTAAACTCAGTCTGGCAGAGACCCATGTGTGGAAGGGAAGGCAGCAGCTGGGCCTGTGTCACAGCTTTGGGAGAGCTCAGGCAGCACAGACTGTGGGGTGGGGAGCAGAAATCCAAATCCTGGCTCCAGATGATGTGGGTGCCCCAAAGAGATCCACTGCCCTGCCAGCTGTCCCTAAACTGGGGGATCTGATGATAACTCATGTCACCATGAGCCCAGGAACAATTTTGGGGGGTTAAAAATCACAAATCTTCGTCCTCTGGGGAAGTTAAAACCACAATGCTCTAGGAACATGAAGTAGATCCTCGAATGCAAGTGCTCTGCAGCTGAACCCAGCCTCTGGCACTCCTGAATCCAGCAGGATGTGAACATGGATCTTCCCTCACATCAAAGGAGCCCAGGGGCAGGCAAAAATCAGTGAACACATCCCTGAAGACTGTCCTGCACTCCCTGGGAATCCTGGCAATGTGGGAAATGCTGGATCTGTTGTCAGCACCATGAAAAGGATACCAGCAGTCCTGCTTGGAGAGCATTCTTTCCTTTTTCCCTTTTATTTTTTTCTAGTCACCAACACTCAGCAGAACTCTTTTTTCTTTTTTCATTTTTCTTTTTTTTTTTTCCCAGAGGGAAAATCCTCTAAATATCATGTAGTGCACCTGTTTCCCTGCTCCAGCAAATATTCATCCATCCCCTAGCATTCCAAATGCTGGCAATAAGGCATCACATTTATTTCCTACAAGGGATTAGCTCCTTATAAACCCACACTGCTGCTGCTCTAACGGGGAACAACCCAAGGTACAAGTGCTGCATTAATACTTTACCATCAACCAGCTTTGATCCTCCGTGGCTGCAGCTCACCAAAGCCAATTAATTCCTGCTGAATCCCTGCCTGTGGGCTAAAAACACCTAAGCACGAGTTTAATGTACTCTGACTGCATCCTCTGGGAGGGTACCTACAGACAGAAGCCAGTTTTAAACTAAAGCATCTCCTGAGAGCAGAGCAGGCAGAAGGCCCTGGTTTCCCTCTGCTTAGCCAGAGATATTTTTTTGGCACCCAAATGGGTTTTTTTGTCAGAGGTGAAGCTCTGTTTTACCACGACACACTCACAGATTGTTCAGGGCTGCTGGAGTTACACCCAGCTGCTTCTGGGCTGCAGGGCAGGCACACAAATCTGCTTGTGAGCCTGGGAAAACTTGGCTGAATGTTCATCCCAACACACCTGAAAAAGCCTGGTGAGCTGCAGGGGAAGCTGTGAGAACACCACATGCAGGGCACATTTCTGCTCCTCAGCCCTGCACGTATTTTGTAACCTTCCCTGGGTGCTGGGATTCACACTGAGCCATTAATTCCCTGGAACTGGGCTGGCAAGCAGGCACACTCTATTTATATTAAATCCACCAACTCCTGAATGTTGATGTGTGCCAGCAAATGCAAAGTAATATGTAATCTGTGAGAGCTAAGGAAAATTATCAAGTGACATGCATTACCATGTGAAATAACTAAATCAAACACGATTCCTTCCAAATGAACAGAGATGAGCACACTGCACTGAATTTAAAAGGTCCAGCAATCCAGCAAAGGCTCTGGGAATGAATCAGGAGCCTTATCCAAGGGAATATTGAAATAACCCAGCTCAGCAGCCCAGGGCTCCTTTTATTTGTTTCATTCATTACTTTGTTTACCAGCACTGAAATCCTTTGCCATGAAGAAATCAGAGACTGATTAACGGAGAAAATGAAGGGAAACCAGTTTCTCTGAATAACTGGGAGATAAACAGGATTCTTCTTTTTTAACCAACTTCCCTGAGCTCAAATGAGACTCAGAAATCCTGACCAGCGTTGCTCTTGTGTTAAACATCCCTGTCTTTAATCTGGCATCTCATTGAGGCAGACTTCTTCAAAGGTTATTCATGTGTTATTTTTACAGCTTTTTATTAGTGGTTGCAGCAACTTGCTGAAGAGTGAAGCTAAAAAAACATAACCCAGGCACCCTAAAGGCTGTGGAAAGAGAATTAAGAAAAATGTAACATGCACTTCAAAAAGGGCCACAATCTGACACATTTGGGATGGGTTTGTGCAGGGATGGAGAGAGGGAAGCTGCAGGTCACAGGACAAGGCAGGAGATCTGATTGTGCACACCCTCCACATCCCAAATTGCCTGAACTCAAATTATGAGTGATTTGTCCTTCATTAAAAAAAAAATAAATAAATTAGTGTTCAGAGGAATACCTGAGTTTCATGATTCCCTCAGAAATTAATTTCACAGGCTGTGAAAACGCCGCAGAGAACAGAGTTCTGTCTCTTTTTGGCTTTTCCAGCCAGCTGAACGTGCTGAGATTTGGGCTCTTCTGTCCTGATACAACTTGAGAAGTGCATTTTGCACAAAGCCTTTAGCACTACAAGATTAAATGTGAGCTAAAGGGCTCTAATGCACCCACTGCCTTTTTATTGAGTGCTTGCAGTTGCAGCACAATCCTATGTAATAAAACTTCTGCCCAAGTTTTTATTCTCTTTTTCTTTCCCCCAAATGGCATGACAACTGGAATCACTCCATAAATGCACAAGCCTCAAAATACTTTCTTAATCTCAATTTAAGATTCCTGAAAAGACTCAAAGGGATTTTCAGGTGGTCTGTGGCCATTATAACTCCACTAAAACAATAGAGCTGCACTGGGTTACATCCTCTGGAGACAAAGTCAGGAACTTCCCAAATTTACCATTAATAAACTGATGGAAAAGTAGTGAAATTGTCATTAATGCACTTCACACATGTCTTAGAACCTGATTCCTCCCAAATTTGTGAGAGTTATGGACATTGGATCCAAATTCAAACGTACTTACAATTTTGGAGTCGTAAATATTTCCCCCATTTTTATCCCTTGTTATTTCCATGAAATGAACTTGTGCTGATAGAAGTGAAGGATAACCAGCAGCAGAGTAATAAATACTTTATCAGTCTGATTAGAAGGTATTGATTTGGGAATTCTGGAACAGTCTCTCTTAAAATGACTCTGCTGCTAAGTGGGATAAGTGAGAGGACTGAGAGGGAGCCTCAGCAGAGGGGCTGGAAATGATCCACTAAAATTCACCTGTGGGAGGAAAACGTGTTCAGAACAGATAAAACCAGACCCCAAAACCCCAATTTATGCTCTTTCCCACCCTCCAGATGAACAATTTTGCCTCTGGGGAAGCCAGCAGATCCTTCAAATCCATCAAACCTGCAGACCCTCAAGAGCAGCAAGGATTTCACTGAGAGGTAAAAGTTACATTCAGGTGTTTTTAAAACTTTCTGAAGTTTAAAACACAGGTGTTTTTGAGTATGCCAGCTGGGAAAATCTATATGATTAGACTGTAATTTTAAGAATATTGCTCTGCCTGTCTGCTGTAATCAGGGGTTTCTCTGAGGAGCTCATCTCCTCTGTATCACCAAAGAGCTCCTTAATAATTACTGATTTATAAGATACCATATTTCTGCTCAATAATGCTAATTTTATGGATTCCTCAACAGCTTCTTGAGTAATGTCATTATTTAATGTCAAAAGAGTGGGGAGTTCAAATAAACCAGCTGCATGTTTTCTCTGTTTTGCATTCTGCCTCCAGAGGAGAATTCCAAAAAAACCAAGGAATTTGGCATAACTCACATCATCAGGATGGATTTGCCAATTGCACAGAACTGAATTATACCTCTTATTAACCAACAAGCTCAATATTTAATATAAAGGCAACCTAAAGGAGAAAATTACTTTTGCTATATCAGCAGAAGATTGCAGCATGCAAAGGTTCAAACTGCCAGAAAAACAATGTTTTATAGAAAGCCTTTTGTGAATCCTCCTCTGTCTGCAGTAAATTGGACCTTTCTGATTAACTCTGGCACATGCAGGGTCTGCAGAAGATTCAATTAATTAATTGAAGAATTATTAATTAATTCAATTATGAATTCAACAATTATTTTCATGGAGAAGATATGGTTGCTCTGCCATTTAACTAATAAAAAATCTGTGTGCTGGAACATTTTAACCCAGGAAAACTTCTGCTGCAAGGGCCCAAACAGCACAGTAAGAGCTTTTTTATTTCAGGTGCTACTTACAGCATTTCACTTTGCAGCCAGATCTTGCGAAACTTCTTGGGATTTGGGCAAAAATTCCAGTTGCACACCAAACAACCTGCTGGGTTTTAATGGGAGATTATTTTACCCCATGAAAATCAGTGCAGAATAAACCACTTTAAATCCTTCTGTGAGTTTCTCCTTGTCTCCCTCAGCAGAATTCCCTCTCTCCAGGTGTGACCATGGCTCTGCTCCCTGCTTGTTCCCATCTCATGTTCCAACCCCTGCTGCTCCCTGGACTTTTCATCTCTGGAATTCCTCTTTTTTTAAAATCACACAGGATTCAAAGCATTTGAGCAATGAGGAATTTTTAACTTCCCATATATATCACATATTATATATCTTGTATTTTTATATTATTTCTATTATTTCTATATTATATACATATTAGATAGATAATATAT
>NC_031778.1:22212967-22240729 GCF_001522545.3 Parus major | reverse complement strand
AAATAATATATTATATATATAATATAATAAATATAATATAATATAAATATATATTATTTCTATTGCTGACACTGCAGACCCATCACTCCCAGAAGGCAAATCTTGCATGGATCTGCACTGAAGGTGTTCTCCAGCATTAATTTTTCTCCTTTTATTATTTTTTGGATAGGGAAATTCTAAAGTTCTGTCCACGTTGCCATTGTGAGAATGGAATTGGAAGAAATTTCTGCTGGCTAAATTACAAATGGGTTCCAACCCCACAATCTCTATTTAAAAACCTCTCTCAGCAACATCATCACCTCAGTGATTTCCAGGTTTGACCCCAAAGCTCTTCACCTCAGGTTTCACCTGGAATTCCACCTAAAACCAACCTTGGAGTGCAGTAGGAGCTCACAACCATCTATTTGAGCAAAAGAGGGATGGGATTTCTCCCCTGCTGCCATTTCTGCAGGAAATCCTGACCTCAGCAGGTTGCAGGATTAAAACCCCTTCCAGTTTGCAAAGCTTCTCCCTTAGAGCCACATTTGCAGCAGTAAATGTGCTCTGATCTCAGCTTAACACATCAAAGCTGGTCTGGAATCGAACTTTTCCTCGTTATTATTACACATTTTTAGGTGTAAAGATGACAAAGCCTCCCCAGGCTACCCTGAACCTCCCCTTGTGCCCCTCTGATGCCCTGGGCTGATGCTGGAAGGAGAAAATATATTGCAGGGAAGTGGGATGAACTCACCCATTTGGTTTGTTGTTATCTCCAGGCCACCACAGCTCAGTGTAATTCACCCAATTCTGTAATTTCTGCCCAAGAAACTCCCTGCAATGAGATTACAGGAGAGCTGAAGGTCACTTCTGAGCTGTGCCATCCGCAGGAAATTCAATGTATGCTTGCACTGTATTTATCTCCAGTGAGTGTTGTACAGCAAACAGGATAAAGCAGAGGTGTGCAGTGGGCAGAGAGATAAAACTGAGAGGGAAGTGTTGGCTTGGGAGGGTTCATGGCAGGGAAAATCTCCCCAGACTGCAGGAGACAGGCCTGCCATGCTGGGGCTGGCTAAAGTCACCTGAACTCTTCATTTTTTTGAAGAGCCAGTTGTGTTTAAAGTGGATTTTTGGGTAGAAAACGAATTGTTGCACATAAACACATGTAGGACAAAAATTAGGAAGGGAAAAGAGCTCCCAGCCCTACACAGAAGTTCCAAGGCTCTCACTGGAGACAATGATGCTCCAGCTGAGGGCTCCACTCAGCCTCCCAGGCAGGCAGAGCTTTCATTTCTGCTCCAGGAAAAAGAATTACAAATATCTCAGCTGATGCCTGCTAAAATCAGGTTTTACCTGGAAATGTGCTCTCAGTGTTAAACAGCAATGGATTTTCTATGTAATCTGATTTTTCTCCTATTAATACTTTTCATGAAACACGTTTTACACCGAATCCCATTAGCTCTCCTTTTTGCAGTTAATTTTTGCACATAACTCTTCTCCTCCTCTTGCAGAGAAAGAAGGGAAATATCACTGAGTTACAAATTCCATTTTTGTTTCCATCAGCTCATTATATAAATTATTCAGAACTGTTTTATAAAGTGGGGATTTCAGCTTCCTTTACAGAAATAAGGAGAAAAGACGATCCTAAAACAAAACCAAAAAAAAAGGTAAAATCCCCCTCAAACATTTGATGCAACTTCCATTATCTTTTCCATTAAACTGCAGTTTTAACCAATTTATAATCTCAAAATTATCATTGATACAATGGGTATTACTCAGAATATTCTATACTATAAATCACCATTCCAAACCTCCTAACTCTCCTTCCCCAAAAGGAAAGAGGAAACAACAAAGGAGCACTTCCCAAGGCACAATATTTCTTATTTCTTCTTATTCTTCACAATTTCAATCTCCAACAATCACCATCTTCTGCCCCCTCCACGGTTCCCTTTTACAGCCAAATTTCCTCTCCCTCTGCAAGGCAGAAGCCTCCACCTTGCACGTTGCCAAATGAGGGATTTTAATGAAAGAATTCCAACCTGGGGCACATTTCTTAATCAGAAAAATGTTCCCAGTTCCTATTTTATAAATAATCAAAGGAGATTTGTAGTATTGACATCAAAACCCACGTGTTTCAGGGAGCACAGGAAATTTCATACCAAGAACCAGGAAGAATTTGGGAGCACTTTGACTTTTTTTCAATATTTATTTGCTGTAGTGAAATTCAAATTCTATGTTAGCAGCCAGTGGTTGTTTGGAAATCCAGGACAAATTTAATTCACTTTTTTTAGGTGGAGTTCTGCACCATGACAATAAAAATCACAGGTTTTGTTTTTCTGGATTTATTTAAATTGAGGGTCTACCCCTTACTGAAAGGAAACATGGAAGAAGGATGTTATGATTAATGAGAGAGTCCTTTTGGATGACTCAGGATGAGACAGGTTTGGGGGTTTTCCTGCTGGAATAAAACCAAAGTTTAGCTGTGTTTACAGTCACTGATACTGATTTTAGGAAGAGGAGAACACAGGGATGTTCATCTTCCTGGAGAAGATGGAAAATTGCAGTAGAGTCCCTGTAAAGCAGCAAATTTGACAATTCTCAGATGTTTGAGTAAGAGAGGAAATTGTACAGCAAAATCAAGGTGGTTTGTTCCAAGGAAACAAATGTCAACAGGAAACCACCAGCCAGGATTCTACCAGGAATAGAAACACAGGAATAAATACCTGGAACAGGGAAAGATGAGACACACGGAGAAGAGAGGATGAGGGATGATATTGAGACAAGAAGTATCTGAAGGTCTTTCCTCACTCCATTTCCTGGTGCTCAGGGTAAATTCTGCTTTTCAACAATAATTCAGCAGCACAGAAAGTGTTGTCCACTATGAGACACGAGCCTTGAAAATGAATCTCATTTAATTTCTGTTTAATGACTCTCTTAAGGGTCAGGGTTGTGGGGAGAGATCTTTGTGACGATCTGGAGAGCCAAGCAGAGGCTGAAATTCTGGGGCAAAAAGGAGGCAGAGCAAGAACTGGAGAAGGAATGTGACAAGAAAAGACAAAACTTTGGAAATTAAAAAAAATTAAAAAAAACACCCAGCACACACCAGCAGTGTCAGCCACATCAGAAGAAAACATGTTTCCTTCTGAAGATGAGAAAGGGAAGTCAAGAAGTCATCATTTTCATCTGGAACATCAAACATTAAGCTGATTTCCTTTAGATAAAACCATGTTAACATCTGGATTGTTAATTATGAAGCAGATGACAGCTGACAGCAGATGTCAATTGTGTGTTTAGAGAGGATTCCACTGATCAAAAACAAAATGTTTTATCTCCCCAAATAAAAGACACATAAAACAGATCCTAACAGCGTTGCAGGGGAATGAAGCAAGTTTAAAACTCTGTATTTAGAAGTGGGTTTTTATAAGCTATCATATTAAACCCCTCTTATACATCCAGCACAAAATTAATAATGGAAACATGCCTGAATCCTTTCAGTCAACATCACTCAGTGCTTCATGGGAATATGATAAAAGCTGTCAACAGAATTATATAAAGGAATCAGGATTATGGTGTCGTTGTGGAAACTGATAGCAAAGTTCCTACTGAACAAAGTTTTGTTCCTGATACTTTCTGTCCATTCTCACCCAACTTTTCAGCAGCATAACAAGGGGGGCACATCCAAATACGCTTTTTGCCCTTTGATCCTTCCTCCTTAAACACGTCACAGCTTGGTGATTGTTTTCTTAAATATCATTTAAGGTTTTGCATTTATTGATTTGTTTTTAAGGGGATGAATTGTGCTGTTTGACAAGGCTCAGGAATATTTTATAGCTGTCACTCATTACTCTGAATTTCAATAATCCGTGGCACCTCCTTGTCCTTTAAAAAATTGGCAGCACTCTGTGGTTTTTATTAAAATATCTGTGATGCTTCTTTTTAATTTGTCAGACAAGGGATGGCACAGGTGGCAATGCAGAATAGGAGGCTTCATCTGAAACAGAAATAACCTCCAAGGACATTACCCTGCTGTCTGTGTTTATTCAAATCCTCCTGACTTTTGTGAGAATCCTGAGTACCAGTCCAGGTTCTTTTCACCTTTCCAGCAGGTAAACAATAATTTTCATCTGCTCTGATAAATTCCCGTCATTTCACTCCCACCTTCCTCAGGGAAATCTGGAAGAAGTAAAAATACCCTCTCAGTTAAAACCTGACTTAATAAATCAGCACATCCCAAACAACCTTGGAAGTTTAAGGGGTGCCTGTTCCTGTTACCAGCACCACCAACAACCAGAGCTGAGCAGAAAGCAGCCAAAGACATGAATATATCAGAATATAGACATGAATATATCAGAATATAGACATGAATATATCAGAATATAGACTTGAATATATCAGACAGGCCACAGCAGTGTGACCTAAACCAATAATTACTTCTTTGGAAAGCTGAAACCCCAGCAGAAAAGCAGATTTTTCAGGTAAATAAACATGTCCAGATTGACTTGGAAGCATTTGCAGCTGGGACAGAGGAGTTGTCATCGGAGTGCAAATAAATGAGTGTTCTCAGAATTAATATAAAGCCTCATCTCATCTTGCAGCCTGAGAAAAACTAATCAAATCAAATAATTTATTTAAGGAATAGCAACTGGAGGACAGCTGTCATCTCAATTAAATGGGCTCCTATGGCCAGTCACGCCACATCACTCCTCTCTTGACCCCAATCCATCCATTTATGTAGTTGTGAGCTAGAGAAACTCCTTAAAGGTAATTCTGTCTTCTAACCCCATCTCTGCCTTCTGGGAATTTAGTTTTGTCCCATCAAACTCTGTTTCTTGTCTAACCAGCTGATAACTTCCAGTCAAACCTGGTAATCTTTGAGTCCTCAATGATTTGACCCTTTTTATACCTTCTTTTGAACTTGAAATTATTTTTAACTTAGAAATGAAAAGTAATTTCATAAATGTGCAAAATGAAGGGACATGGCTGAGAACTTGAAAAGTTTATCATGAAACAGAGGAATTCTAATAAAGGATTTGTAGTGATAAAAAAATAAAATCCCATTTGATTACACAGTTCTTCTGAAATTATTCAGTCTTTTGTTCACTTTGCTAAATGAATTTTTTAGTGTCATAAAAATCATAGAATATCCTGAGTGGGAAGGGACCAACAAGGGTTATTTGAGTCCAAATTCCTTTGTTATGAATGTGAACATCAGCATTATTCTGAGTAAATACACAACTTTTGCAGTATATTTAATCTTACTTTCTTTAGCTCTATGTTCTTAAATGAATATCTCACAATTTTTGCCAGAGAAAGTTGGGATATTCTTCCTTGCCAGACTATTTTCCAAGAATTTCCTCTGGGACTTGACAATTGTGAAATCTGTTGAAAGGAATAAGGAAAATATGAGAGAAACTCATCATTGGAATGATTTAAAACATTCCCTTCACCAGATGTGTCTGGAACATGGAGATAATGAAGTCACACATCCTGCTGAAACATCATGTAAGAATAAAACATTTTATTGAATGTGATAAAAGTAATATCAGATGTTAAAGTTTAAAACTCTCTCACATTGTAATTTGTAAGATTTTTATGGCCAATATCCATGCAAGGCATTGCTACAATAATCACTTAATTCCTGACTCCACAGAATTTAACTCCAATGGCAAAGAGCAGAATTATTTTGATATTCCAACAGTTAGAGGATAGAGCTTCTCATTTAAACACAGGTGCACTTTGAACTACCTGCTCTTTCACAATTTGCCTGGAAATTATGATAATTATACTGCACATAATTGTTTTTCAACAGTTGTATGTTATATCCTTGTACAGAGATAGGGATATGTTCCAGCTGGGGAAAGTAACGTATCAGAAGTGCATTAAAAAATGGGATCTCTTTCTAATTAGGCAGCTAATAAAAGTAGCTTAATAATCCTTTGGAGGAAAAAATATACAGATATCTTCTAAGGTTCAAATTTAAGACTTGATTTGTGTATAATATTCTAACCAGGAGTAGGAAAGGGATGTATCCTAGATAAAGATAGAAAGGGAAAGGCAGAGCCATTGGTTTTTACCTGGTGTGCTATGTTAACACAGAATACAAGAAAGGAAAAAAAAATTTATTGTGGTTAAAATTTGATTATAGTCTGGTGAAAGAAATGCATTAAAGTTTCTCTCCTCTCTCAAAAAAAAATTAAATACTGAGGAGCAGTTTTTAATACCAAAAACCATGATGGACCTTCATAGGAAACATCATATTATTAAAGGAATTCTGGAGCATTTATTCTGGAGATCAGGCTGGATAAGGATAGGTTTCCTTTCAGTTCCATCACACTTTTAATCTGAATTCTGTCAGACAAGAGGTGCCTGAAATGACCAACCTCATTTTCAAACAAACCAACTGGGAGGCAGAGACCGAGGGGTTTGTGGAAGAGCTGCTGCACAATGGGACTGCAAGAAAGGAAACTGTGGTGGCTGGAACACAGTAAAGAGATATAAAAACACATCAACAGACAGAAAACACAGAATATTTCCAAAATCTGCTCAGCACAACCAGAAATAGCTCTTCCCTAACCCAAAGTAGGATTCAGCCTACAAGAGAGCAGAGGCACAAACCATGGTGGCTGAAACACAATAAAGAGATATAAACACAAACAAAAAAACCCAGAAAACACAGAATATTTCCAAAATCTGCTCAGCACAACCAGAAATGGCTCTTCCCTAACCCAAAGCACGACTCAGCCTACAAGAGAACAGAAGCACAAACCATCCTGAACAAAAACCACTCCTCCTTTGTGCTCTGGGCTGTTCTCAGTTCCTCTCCTTGGGTGAAGGAATCGTGCAGAAGCTGCTCCCAGTCACGTTTGTGCTGTTAACTGGGACCTGCACTGGAATTTCAGCTGCTGCCTTCATCAGCTCTGCTGATTTGACCTTTTGTAGCCAAAATACACCAGGTTTTAAGCACAGCAATTCAATGGTGGCACCTCGAGGTGTCCTTTGTTGTGAGGCTCTTCCCTTTGAATCTTCCTGTGCATAAACCAGGCTGGATAATTTCTAGGCCTTCCATCAAAAAGCAATTTGTTTTCACTGAGTTGAAATGGATGAGATTTAACTCATCAGGATTTCCACTGATACTGGTGGTGTGTCATGGAACATGAGGGCTCAAGGAAGGGACCTCGATTTTCCAGCCTTGCTCACAAATTGTGGAACAGAGCTGGTAGAGGAACCAGAATTTATCTCAATTGTAAAACAAAATCTGTTATTTTGTTCTACAGAGACAGAAGATTCCTTAGACCATTTTCCAAAACCATAAGAACAATTTCTTTAGTGCCAAATCTACCAGAGCCCCAACTCTAAATCTGTAGAATTTCTGGTTTGGGCAATTTCTGGGAATTTCTTCTCAACATTTGTTTAATAATTACAGTTATCTCCTCCTACTGCTCTGTAACATCCTATTTTTAGCACTTGCTTCCCAAGAGATTCCTTGCTAGATCCACATAAATTCTTCCTTTTCTGTTTACCCTGTTACATTTTTAAACATTCCTTGATTTTAGGAATGTGATTCTTCCCTGCTACTGTTCAGCAGCTCCAGCATTTTCAGATGTTTCACATTTTTTTCCTCATTCTGCTGCTCTGGGCTATTTTCCTGCAGCACAGCTGAAGTCTCACACTTAAGGGAAAGAAAGTCTTAAAGGGAAGAAACTCTCTTTTGATTTCAGGCAGGATAAGATAAAATATTCCTCAGTCTGATCCTAGTCCTTAACTGATCAACAGAGCAAAATATTTTGGATAAAGGCACTTCTCTCCAAATAAGAACACTCCAGAATTTCTTGTTTGCTGCATCTCTTCAGTGGCTTTGCTGAATTTGTTGCAGGTTGGCATTTTGTATTTTCACAAAAGGCCAGAGGTTTCTGAACCAGCATTTGGAAAATCAGTCGTTTTGGGTTCAAAATTTGGCTATTGAGTTTTCAGTCGGAAAAGCACAGATTGAGGCAGAAAGGAAAAATAAAGATAAAACATCTGATTGTTCTAAAACTTCATTGTTCAGCTGTGTTTACAATGCCTGAGTCAGGTGTTATCAGAATGCTGCATGTGCCATCTATTTCCAGTGTGTTCAATAGGAAGCTCAGGGGACTGGGAGTGAGATTTGAGCTTTTAATCTCAAAAGCCTCAAAAGTTATTTAAAACTTGACAAATGAGGTTATTGCAAAGCAACTATAATATCAAGCAAGGTTTTCCCCCACATTCTTTTTCTGTGCATGGTAAGGTTTTTGGACATATCTATGTTTTCCACCGTCATATGGATGGGAAATGATTTGAGTTTAGAGATATTTTATGTATTTTTCAACTTGCTGTGAGTCCTTGAAAAGTACTTTTCTAAGAAAAAAACCCCAAAAACCTCCAAGAAAAAGCTGCTCAGACATCAAGTAATCTACTAAAGTTTAAGGAAATAAAAGAAATTCATCCTACTGAACGTTTTCTTTGGCTGAAGTAACCTTCATTCAACCTGGAAAAGGTTAAACATTGACACACGAGGTACTTCTCAGAAGAAAATTAAAAGAACTGTAAAATCACACGAAACAAATCACAGGGGTAATTAGGACAGAGCAATTTTCTGGATCTGTGCAGTGTAAAACACATCTTTTTAATGTCTAACTCCCTGCTCCATCCCAGTGGGAATTAACATTTCATGCAGAGATCACAGCCAAGTTAAAGGAACCCTGAATCCCTTCTTGGAGTTTCCTCTCCGAACTGTTCTATGCCCTGCAAAGTTTTGACTTCTGGAGGATTCTCTGGGTTTTCACCAGGTTTCCAGGCCACACTTTTTTGCTGAAATGCAGAAAACCTGATGGTGCCTTGGCTTGACTGGGTAAGAACCTCCCTGGGCAGTGGCAGTGAGTGAGGAGCCACAGTGGCCACCATCAACTCCTGGACTGTCATTGTTAGGGAACAGAGCAATAAATCACCTTCAGGGCTGAGAATGCAGCATTTGCATGGTTTGTTATTTGCATTTGTGTGGTTAAACTCCCCCGTGGGATGGGCAGGGAATTTTGTCAGGAGCTGCTTTATCTGCCAGAGTCAAAGTCATTATCCACTCTGAAGTCTGTCAGTGTTTGTTCCAGTGATAGAAACACCAGGGAATTCTGTTTCAAATTCTTAACTGAATCTGAACTGTTAGTTTAGTAAAAAAATATAAATAAAATTAAATTGCTCTTGTCTACTCTGGAAAAAAGTACTCCTTAGGTTTTTGAGGATATACTCTCAACTGCAATATCAAATAATCCTGGCACAGCACATCAAAGGAAGCCATGGATGACCAGATAAAAATTATCCAGAGGCATTTTGTGAAATGACTTGCCTGAACTTTCAAAACATATTCACTTTTCGCACAGCAGTGACAACTCTGTATTTAACACTTATTAACACAATCTTATTTAATCAGCAGATTGGCAAAGACATCTTAGGCTTCTCCTGGGTTCTACAAGAAACAGATTCAGATGAAGTTAGGAGAAATAGAGCACAAACAGGATTTGGAAACTTTGGTACTTTGCCTTCTCAAATTATTCACTGGAATAATCTTCCTTGTACATCAAACCTGATGGGTCACTCCGGTTTTACTTTGGGGATTTGTAGAGACAAAGAGTTTTGACCAAACAAAGATGGATTTTCACATGACCTGCTACATATATTTTCCTTTAAGTGAATACTTTTTGTTATGAATCCACCTTGCTCTTCAAATTCAGAAATATTTCTCTTTTAGGACAATAAAATGGTGTTTTTCAGTACTTTAATAAAATTACATTCTGCCAGGTGAGCATTGAAAAAGGGAAGCAGACCTGGTGGTGATCTTTCTGATCCAGGTGGGAGTGCACAAAACATCCAATCCAGGTTTCTGTTTAAAGGTAACATTTTCCACCGTGGCCAGGCATTGTCAAGTAAATTTTGCAAAATACCCAGGAAATAAAGAGGCACAAGTGGAAAGGCTCCGAGGCTCCATAAATCTGGGAGCAGGAGGTGGCTGTGAACTAAGAGAATATAACGGGTGCTTACCCTGTTATTGGGTTTTTTTCCTTTATTTATTTCCTTGGCACCAATTATTGGCCACCATTAGGGATAAAATACTGGAGAACTGGTGCCTTTGGTGTGCCCCTGCTCACACAGCACACAAATAAATGTAATGTCCACACCAGGGTGAAGCTGAAGGCAGGAGGAGATGAGGATTCTTCTCTTTTATGGCATTTCACTGTGGAGAGAAGAAAAATGAAATGACCTTTATGAAGGAAATGGGGAAGAATCTTCACAGCTCAGTAAAACCACAATGTCCGATTCTCTTAAATAAATTGGAAACCCCATCAAAACCCTGTATTAGGATTTTTTTTTAATATTGCAAATTGCTGCAAATTAATTTCTCCAGTGGCTGCCAAACCCATCTAACAGTGCTACTGTTGTAAGAAACTATTTGGAAAAATGTTTTGCTTGTTAACACTCACCAAATCTGATCTGTCAAATTCAAGCTGTTCCAAGCACTGAAACAAAGAGCTGAGAGAAGAAAATTACTGTATAATGGAGAAGAGAGACTCAAACCTGGTAAATAATCAAAGAAAGAAAAGTGACTAAAACAATGACTTTCTATATTTGTATTTTTTCTTTTGAGTGATTAGGGATAAAGAATGAAAATTATGTGATTTATACCTTAGAAAAAGATTTTTTCTTTTCTTTATTTAGACAATAAAACTAACAGAAAGCTGGAGAGAAAATTGATGTCACCAAGTGTTTTTTTGCCTAAAGTTGAAAAGGAAGGAGGACTGGCAGGAAACTGAGTTTATGCTCTTTTTAACCAGAATAGGTTTTCTGATCTTTGTGTCGTTATTTCTGGTGCTGTGAAGTCATTTAAATATGATGGCATTTCTCATCTTTTCAGCTGGGGAGGATTCATTTGACGGGTTCAGATGGGTGTGGATGGATGGATAGGAACCAGATATATTTTCACCATAATCCAGAGTATCAGAAGGTGCAGTTCAGTATCCCAGAATTAGTTTAGTTACATTTAAAATCCAATTATCCTCCTAATCCACTGCTCTCATATTGCTGATCAGTCTCTACCTTTGTCTTGTCTTTAGCATACATTCTGTCCTAGAAATCCAAGTGTTGATTGACTTTCTTTAATTTGGGTGGATGTAACATATTCATATTTATTTCATTTCAGCTAGTGCATTATTTCTCCTTCAGTTTGATTCACAACATGAAAATTAATATTTGCTACTTCTATTTAGTGTTAACATTACCAGTAAATAATAAATGCTGCTGTAATGAAAGTTGTGACTGCTTTCCACACAGATCTCCTTTGCAACTAAAAACAGTCTTTGATCTTACAATGATATTTTAGAGTCTTCACTGAGCTTTTCCAGACAAAGGCTCTCTGGTTTTCCAAAGGAAAAATTAAATTCTAGATGAAAGTCACTAACATTTAATATGAATTGAGAATGCTGCTGTATTTTCAGTTCTTGACACTAGTGATGGCTTTTAAGCAATTGTAGCACCGGGATATTGCACAACTCTGTAAGATATTGCATTCCTCCTTAATTATACTGCAAATGTTTCATAGCAACATGCTAAGGGAAATAAAAGATTAAACCTTCCTGGGATCACAGAAATGCTCTCCCAGAGTTTCCCTGTTCCACAGGCAAAGCAGCAAATTCCAACCCTGATCTTCCCCAGCCTTGTCTTTTGTCAGGGTTATTTGGAAGACTTTTGTGCAGACCATGGGGTGTGATATTTGGGATGGAGCTCCCACAGCCACACAGGATTTGTTTGTGAACTCTCAGGATGTGCTGATCCTCCACTCTGGAGTTATCTGTTCCACTGGATTCATCCTTGGATTTCCCTGGGATCAGGATTTCAGCCCTGCACTTGTACATATGGAAACATCTCTGCAGTGTTTGCCATGATCTCTCTACAGCTGCTTACTCCCTGTCTGCCTTTGGCACAGGAGCCTTTCATCTCCTCACTGATGCTCAACTGCTTGTTTTGATTCCTGGGAACTTGTGTAGCAAACACTGCACTCCCCCACAATTCCGAAGACACCGGGTCTGTACGAGACTCTGTGGGATGGTGTTTACATCAGAGGTGGTTATAAATAAGAAACTCAGTATTTTTTTTTTCATTTTCATGATCCATAGTTGTATTTAACAGTGTACATTCTGTAGAATAGAAGATGTCTCTTGGCTGTTGCTGCTGGCTTGGGTTTCCCTTTTCTTTCCTCGAAGGACACTGCAGGGATCAGATTATTTCACAGCAGCCACTCCACAGCCTTAACTCTTTTTATCCTTTCATTATTCTGGCCATTAGGAACATGTGAACTTCATTCCAAACCCTGATTTTACTCAGGAATACAGCAGCAGCAACCCCAGTCCCTGGAGGTGAGTGAGGAGAGAACAATTTGGAATTTCCAGCAGCAATTTTTGACACCAGCCGGGAAACTCAGGTCATTCCACTGCTACCTGCAGTTCTTTCTTCCAGGGAGAGGAGAAACTTTCAGCTCAGCAGCTTCTCAGTCTGCAGCTCTGGAAGAGCCAGGCTGCTTCTGAGAGATGAGCCTAAATGGAGCAGAAGGGGCCGTGCCCCAGGAAAAGGTCGGGAAGCGCAGTCGGTGGGGAAGTCACACAGAGTTACTGGAGGAGCTGCTGCTCCCTGTTCTTTGCAGCATTGGAGCACAAGATTTCTACTTCAGGCAGCTCAGAGTTCCTGCTGACTTAGCCTGAGACAGAGGGAAAAGCAGAGAGGTGAAGGAGAGCAGGGAGAAGAGCTCGTCCCATAGAACCGCTCCAGTCCCTAACATGGAACCCACAACATCAACCCAAAAACCTGCCCAGGGAACAGGGATACACCAAAATCTCCTTTTCTGTTGCAGAGCAGAATTGAGTGACAAAGCAGGAATTCTCACAGGAAGCAGCAGGTTGGAAGACAAACACTTGGCCTAAGTCTGGAAAACTCTGGGTGGGGTTTAATGAGCTCCCCTGGCTGCCACAGCCACACTTCACCAAAGAGATTTTAAGGAAGAGTGGCTGCTCCTTCACTTTCTCCCAATTAAAAAGAATCTGAAAAGATTTATCCCATTTGACTGAACCTAGCACAGCTTGAAAAGAAAACAGTTTATGGAAATGTTGATGGATCAGGAGAAAGAACAGAAGATTTTGGAAGTTACTTGAATTAGCCAATTTTCATCTTCATTTATCCAGGCACATATGGATGGTTCCATAAACAACAAAAACCCAACAAACCAACAAAAAAAAACCCCAACTTGTTCTTTAGGGTATGAGGTCCAAATGAGATAAGAGTCCTCTGATATCTGGCTCATCACTTATGAAACCTGAGTTTTCATTCTTTGGAAAACTTGTCATCTTGGGAGAGCTGATTTATTCCTGTTAAAGGTAGCATGCAGAAGAAGTTTTAATCAAGTTATGATTCATTAAATAACAATCCTGGAGATTTGTTTTCTCTGTTTGTCATCAAAATTAGAGGCCTGGCTGTGGGGGGTGTTTTCAATATTGGTGAGTTTTCCAGTATGAAATCATGGGGTTTATTTCAATTAAACCAAAGTTCCCTTTTTTTCCCCTCAGATAAAATCACCTGAAGTGAGTTTCTAAAATTCCCATTTTTTTACCTCAACATCACAAGGCAGGCTTGTTCTAGGGATTGAAAATCACGACAAATGAGCAAATTGTCACTTTAGAGCATGCCTGAAGCTGATTATCCATATGATGATATTGGGCCTGTTGTACAAGGACAGCTCCTCATCACTGGGGAAGTTTTACATTCTGGGAAGTTTTACAGCAGTTTGATTTCATGGGAACTTTCTTCCCATGTCTCCTGAATATCAAAATACATGTTGGGCTGTAAACAGATCTCAGTTTTGGATGTAAATATTCAAACCCCTGAAGGCTGAGTTAATAAGTTAGAGAAGCTTATTCAAGGGAGAAGAAAGAGCCTACTTAGGCTGTCAATACAATTCACAAAATGAATTTTTGTGCTCTGTCAAGGGAATGTTGGAGTCAATATCTGCTGCACAGAAAATGTCAAACTCTATAGGAGTACAGAGCTGTCTTTCTTGCACCACTGTTTTCAGAAAGGTGGAAGCTCTTCTGCCTTTAAAATGACAGCAATAGTTTGGAAGCTTTTTAACTTTTGTGTTGAAGAGCTGGGAAATTTAAGAATTTTTTATTCTTCCTATTTATTTTTTTATTTTTTTTCCCCCAGAGCCTGGGCACATTGCCAAAAGGGCAAGAGTTTGCTGTGGAGTGAAATGAACAAAGCTGAAGAAGAAATGATGTGGAAATGCAGGATGAATTAGCACAGGTAGCAGGGGGATGCAGTGCCACATCCCTGATCCCTGCCAGCCTCCCAGGGTGGGCTGGGGGGACACCACTGATCCCAAAATCACACCTGCCTGCAGAGGGGCACAAGTCTCTGACTCCTCAACATTGCACTTGTCAGAGATCAGTGGGAGAGGGGGAGGAATTCTAACTGGGAATAAAGAAACCCAGAGCTGAAATAGGCTCCTGTCCTGGTGGAGACCTTAAATTCATCATTCCCTGGGATGACAAAGTGGGGGTGACACAGAGGAGCTGCCTCTGCTGGGCCAGGGCATGACTGTGCTCTGTGTGACACCTCTGTCACCTCAGAGAGGAGCACATTTGCCAAGGATTTTGGAGTCCACAACCCACTTTAGGAGAAGCCTGAGTGGGATCCAAGCATGACTCGTGTGACATGAGCACCTCAGCAGATCTTTCCATGCACTGCAGTGGCACAAAACTGCCTCCAGCTTCAGTGGATAGAAGAGAGGAAGAAAAGAGGAAGAAGAGAGGAGTTTTCCCTGCTCTGTTCCAAGATCTCCCCTTTGCAGGAGCTGCCCAGCAGCACCTGAGGCTGCAGTGAGGGTCCATCCATGAGCACCAGGCACTACAGAGCTGTGGAAAGGTCTGGAAAGAGTCAAACACCTCACTTAGAACCATTTCTTTTCATTGTAATACACTTTTTCAAACTTCATTCCAGTAATTAGCAAAACCTAGAGTCTTCCTTGTTAGGACATCCTGGATTAGCAGACTGTGTAAGATTTGGGGGTAAATAATTTTTACCTCAGAAAAATAAGCATTTGCAAGTTCCAAAAGCCTGTTATGGCTTCTGGGAAGGTTGATGGCATTTCTTTCAGAGGTGGATATGGACACCTAATGACAGTTTGTCCTGGGAATAATGGCAGGTCTGTAAATCTGGATATCTGGGATGATCTGTCTCCTTCCTTTAAGGAATTCTGGTTTGTTTTTTTATGGTACAAAGATTTATCCTGTGCATGTTCAGCACCGTGCTCTTAATTCTGCCCAGTCCTTGCAAGTGCCACAAAACATGAATACTAAAGGCAGTATTTAACATAATTGGAATTAATCCACACTCTGGGCTTTTTTCTTCACACTTTCTAGGATTGTGCCATTAGAATTTTTCTTTCCTGGAAATCTGGTCTGAAAGGCCTAAACTGTCCCTTGGAGCCAGAGAGGATCTGAAAGAAAGTGCAAGACTTTTTTTTCTCATAAAGAGAGTAAATTCCTGACATTCCTCTCCTGCCTAAGTCCTTCCATCCCATCAGATGTGAATCAAACATTTCTCACCTGCTTTTCTTCATATTTTCCCCTTCTCTTCCTCACAAAAGCTGTAAGAGCCCATCCCACAGACCAATTATCTGTCTCATTAAATGACACTGATCAATGAGTCCATCTGGTCCCTGGGCCTGTTCTCAGCTCACAAGGAGGGGGAGGGAATTGGGTTTAATTTAAAGTCAAGGCTTTAGGTGGGGCTGCATGACCTCATCCTTGTCTGGAGCAGGAATGAGCTGGTGCTGGAATGAGCTTTAATTCACCTGCTCCCTGCTCAGGGGTCCAGCATCACCTCCTGCCCATCAACACCTGATGACAACAGTGCCACCAGAGTTTCACCTGTCTTCCCCTTCATCAGGGGGTGATGGTTTTCATCCTTGACCCCTGGCAGGTCAAGGTTTTCCACCGTGGCTCACTCACCCACTTCAGCAAATCTCACCTGGTCCTTAAGAAAATGAGGGAGACAAACAGAGGGGGAAGTCCATCCTCACCTGGCCAGGCAGCAAAAGCAGCTGCAGATTTCCCATTTGGATGTCAGAAGAGAGAAGATGATTATTGATGAACTGGGCTTTGTACACGCTCTTTAAACCTCATTGAAGATTTTCAGCTTTTGCAGGAGAGCAAAATAGGCACTGATATTCTTCATCTTCACCTTCCTGGGGAGAAGCCTGCAAGGATGGGTTAAATTACTGGAATTCTTAGTTCAGCTCAGACTGGTTTGGTGCCTACACCCCCACAGATCCAGCCCTTCCTGGGCATCACCAGGATTTCATCAGCCTGGCTGCATTTCATTTTCCTCAGGTGACTTTTGGCTGTCAGTCACTGAGGAACTGCCTGAACCTGGAATTCTTTGATCTGGGCTAAATCCCAGCAAGTAAAACAAGCTTTACAGAAGTTTTCTTTGGTGTGAACAGCAAAATCCCATGGTTTGGGATTGAAAAATTCAATGTGAGGTTTGGCATTCATTGAGTACAACAGACCCACAGCTGGTATGGATTTGATCAATGTTATGTTCACAGATAAGTGATTTTATTTTCATTTATAATTTCTCTTTTGAGACAGGACTTCAAGCTAGGGCCCATGGTACTTCTCTTACTATGTAAAAATAGATTTGATTCCAGCATTTTACATAAATAAATGGTGAAAGTGTTCCTTCAAGCAAGATGCCATATACTGGGATGAGTATATGAGGTCTGAAAGAAATGAAAACTCCGGCTTTCAAAGCCATACTCTGGTGGGCTGACATTTAACTTTAATTTTCTGCAAGTCAGTCAAAAATATGGACTCCACATCCCAGGGAAGGGACAGACAAGAACTTATGAGAGGGTCAAATAGCAATAGTTGCCAATAGTAAAATTTATATTAATATTTGCCCTCTCCAGCTCCTCCAGGCGAAGATCTCTCCAGTGAAGTCTATTTGAATTATACAGAAAAAGAACATGATTATTACAATCTGGAGAAACAGATTAACATAAAATCATGAATAGCTGTACTTACCCAGGAAAGGAGATAATGGTCCTTTTCTTAAAGAATGACCTAAAAAGTGCAGCTTGGTTTTGAAATGTTACAATTACCTCATCTATTTGAAAATTTAAAAAAAAAAAAATGTTACAGAACTATTAAACTGTGAATTTTAAAACAACAGGGAAAAGCAATAAATTATTTACTTGAAAGTAGATAGAGGAAAAAAATTAGGGAAAAAAAAAACAACTCAACAAGTTCTTACCTTTTAAGAACAGAGCTCTGCCTCTCCACGTGAAGAAATCCAAAGGCTCCTCCTTTTCTGATCCTTCTCTTCCACCTTCCCCATCCCCAGCATCTGACACCTGCCTCCCTCCACCCAGCCTTGGCTCCATCCTGCTGCTCTCCACAGCAGGACCTTCCCTCTGCAGAACCTGCAAGCCTCTTTCTCTAGAATTAATTTAAGAGCTGGAAGAATTGCCTGGAGCAATTAAAATTAAGGAATCAAACAGAACAGTTCTCCAGATAACATTTACCAGTCTCCAGCAGAGTGAGAATGTCAATATGGCTTGATGGGGGTTCATTTGGAGCGGAGGAAATGAGTTAAAAAATCACAGAAAGCCCCAGATTCTCCCACAGCAAAACAATCTCTGAATGCACCCAGCAGAAGCAAATAAATCATGAGACGTGGCCTTTTCAAAGGTCACAAAATAACAAGTGGTTCAAGATTAATTGGTATTGGCACATCTATTGTAAAGAGAGGGGAAAAGTGATCAATGATCAAATGACACAAAGAGTCCCAGAAAATGCATCCATCATAAAATAATGGCAAGGTGGAGGGAGTGAGCAGAGGAATGTGAGAGTGGGGAGGAAAAGGATGACTGGAAGCAGTGGTTTTAGGCTGGGAAGTGGTGGGGGGGTTTATGGTGATAATAACTCATTAAAAGAGCTCAGTTCTGTGGAGAGACAAAGTGCTCATGAAAGGGGAAATCAAAGTTAAAGCTTGCAAAGCCTAGAAATCCTGAGGTGTTCAAAAGAACTCCTTTGGAATGCAGGGATGAAGAGAAAAGTCCAGCAAAGAATCATTATCCAATGAAGCCAGATTCTGACAGATAAGTGGCATTGATTGTTCACATCAAAAAAGAAAAAAAAATCAACAAAATGCATTTCCATGAGACTTTGAGAGGTTCCTTTTTCTCTTTGGCTTTTTATTAATTTTGCATTTAATGAAGATCCTTTGCAGTGCCAAGGAATGTGAGCCCCTGAGTGGTTTCTGGGGCTCTTTTATGGCAGTGCAGTCAGAGGTGAATGATAAAATCCCACTGCTATCCCCTGGGATCCCACATTTACTCAGAATCCTGGGATGATGGAAGTTGGGATGGGCTCTGGAGGTTCCATCAGCTCGTGGGGAGATCTCCTTGCAAACCACACAGTGAGAACTTCTCCAGGTTAAATTCTGCTCCCAAGTATCCAAATGAGTAAAACCAAAACCTGCAGGAAATGCATTTTGCTGTGAAGAGGGAAATTTGAATTTTTATGAAGTTTTCAAAGGCTGGCCTAAGTTTCTTTACTAAATTCCACCATCCCACAAATAATGACAAATAATCCTGACATTCCTGAGGGCACTTTTGGGAACTCTTTATGGATCTTTAATCCTTTTGACTGAGCAACTTTTAAGGCAGGCTGGAATTTTAATAATTGTTTTGTGAGATTCAAAGCTTGGAAAATGAATAGATGGAGTTTGGAGCACCCTGGTCTGGTGGGAGGTGGCCCTGCAGGGATTTGGGATGATCTTTAAGGTCTGTTCCACCCCAAACCATTCTGTGATTCTATGATAGTACTGTTAGGATAGTTATGCTCATTTCTTCACTCATTCATAAGTAATCATGTTTTAAGTTAGAAACAGACGTTAAAAAAAAATAAATTAACTAAAAGAAAGCTGCAAACCAACCAATCAACCAAGCAAACAAAGCAGAAAAAGAGACTTCTGTGGTTTTCTCTGATTACTGAGGAACATTTCCAGAAAATTCAGTCAGTGTTAAAAAGCCCAGACACCTGAGATGTGAATGAATGAGTGATATCACATTTCTGATTTGATAATAACCACAATTCTTACCTTGTTCTGATGCCATTTTTGAGGTAAGTTACTGGTATTTCCACAAAACCTGACTGCACAGATGGAAATGTTGAGCTGGGTTTTCCTCTCAGTGCAGGGGAGGGAATCTCAGGCATTTCCAGCCCTGGCAAAAATCTGCTCAGATAATCACCCAGAGCTGCTCTCCACTGAGCTATGGGTGTGCCCCTCTGAAACATTTCTATTTCATCTCTCTCTGAGATCAGCTACTTTGCTTTATTCTGCAGCACTTTCCCTCCCTGCTCATAATTCACCCTTCAACACAGACAGAAACAACTCTGCTGTGGCCTAAGAAATTAAATAGAATATTTTCCTATTTACAAGCAGGTGTATTGACCACAAAATATGATTGTTCTGGCTTAAATTCCTGTTCAATCATCACTCCATTAACCCTTTTCTATTCCATTTCTTTCTCCCATTTCTTTCTCCCATTTCTTTCTCCCTTTCCAAGAGGCAGAAGCATTTGCTGCACGTGTTCCAGTCCACACTCTGTCCTCTGCCAGTGGGAAAAGCTTCCTGGAAATTGCAGCATTATGGCTTTTTAATGAGTTATTATTAACATCATCATCATCATCATCATCATTATTATTACTATTAATAATAATAATAATAGTTTATTATAACATTATTAGTTATTATTAATTTTTAGCATTCCTAATCTGAGAGGAACAAGGCTCCACTGTATTTACCTGCCAGGCCTGATAATTCACAGTGACCACTTTGAAAAGCCAGGAGAAGCTTGTGAAGACAGAAAAGGAAGGAAACATTTTATTTTTATGAAGTTCCAGGTCTTGTTTCAAGAGCTTTATGAGAATATTTAGGGGGAGTGCTAAATTCCATACCAGCTCTTTTCTCTTTTTTCTTTTTTTTTAGGATAAATTTCAGATTAAATTAGAGTTTACAGGATCCCTTTAATTATCTCCATACTAACAGGCTGTTACAGTATGAAAACACAAGCAGTAAAATCCTACTTGATGGAAGATAATTTTCTTATGCAAACGACTTTGGTTATGAGTAGATAATTTATAATCATAAATACTAAATTCAAACAAAGCTTTAGAGCATTCCAGAGTGCAGTGAGGAATGGAGATTGAGAATTATTGTGTGTCAGGCTAACAGGAAAAGATTGGTCCTTTATTGCCTTTCCTTTCTGTTTCATCCAGACTAAAAGGAATTAAAGAGAATTCAGGATGTCATAAAGGACATCCTGCCATGCTCTTACTTAACAGCTATTCCTGAACTGAAGTATTCATGAACCACAATATTTTATTTTTTCTTTAAATTTTAATTAAAGTTGTACAGTTCTGAAAAGAAAACTCCTCTAGTGACAGTTCTGAAATGATTGGAATGGTGTATAATGTATAATTGTGTATTGATGTGCTCTTTTTCCAGCTGCATCACAAAAAGTTGTTCTTGTTTTATTATATTTTTTTAAATTTGACTTCTTTGTTTTGCTGCATTTACAAAAAGCAGAATTTGTGTTAAAATCAATGAATTCTGAGAAACTCAAACTTCACCTTTCAGCTGTTTTAACTTGCTGCATTATCCCTTGAAATTCAACAGATAATTATTCAGTAGGAACGTTACCAGGAGCCACAAAAGCCCTTTTTTATTATAAATTATTCAGTTTTTGAGAGGATTCAAAGAGTATTATTCATCTTTTGGAGTCTTCTTTGCTGTGATCCAGATTATACTCATTTCAAATGCATTTATCAGTCAAAGGGAAAGCAAGAAAATACCGGGTGTGACCACTCTGAAATAAATCTTACCTTGTCAGCCTGACACCAGTTTGGGCTTTTCACTCTTCTCATTTCCAGCATTTTCCATCGTGGGTGGAACCAGTGCAAACCCCAAAAATAGGAATCCCAGGTTGTTTCCACTTCTAAGGAAAAAATAAATCACAGAATGGTTCAAACCCCACGATTTCATAGAATCATGGGATGGGTGAGATTGGAATTTCCTCCTGTCCAATCCCCCTGCTCAAGCTCATTTAATTAAAATCCTACCACTAATTTTAAGTGTTTTCAGAAGTAATTTTTTATTTCATGGATTTAACAGTTTCTAAATGAAAATTTAAATAGAGAGAAGGTGTGGGAAAAAGACAGAATATTATTTTCAAAGCATAAATGTCTTTTTTCTGACTTTTTGGTGTTCATACAACCATAGGTTTGGGAAATGAAGAAGGAAATGTAAAATGTAAATTAATTTAATTTGTAAAACCTTATGAACACATGCCATTATGCCTTGGTTTTCACACTTAATGCATTTTCAATGTGGTTAAATTAAGAAAAATAATTAATGTCAACTGAATAACCTTAATAGCTGGTAGTTGGAGAGCTGAATTAGAATTTTTTGTTGCAAATTGAAATATTAAGTCCATCTGTTTTGCTCTGAAGAAATTCCTGAAATTACAGGGTTTTTTAATCAATTTTTCTGTGTAAGTAAAAATGGAATGAAAACCTACACACTACTGTCAATTTAAAATAGTAATTTTAATAACAAATAATTTTAATAGTAAATAATTTTGGTGGTAAAATTAGTAATTTCAAAACCCAAAACCAAACACCCACCAACAAGAAGGAAGCACTGAACAGTGATAATTGTTTCAGATGTAATTGTAAAATTAATAGAAATACACTAATATAAATATAATATAATATAATTATATATATTATTATATATTATATATTATATTTTATATATTATATATTATATATTATATATTATATATTATATATTATATATTATATATTATATATATATTATAAATTCCACCAAAGAATTCCAATTTGAATTCCACCAAAGAAAGGACTGCTCAGCTTGGAAATCCACATTTTCCATGCAGGGTTTTCCATAATTTGCTCTTAATAAACTGCTGGGACTTCTGCATAAATTCACCATGGAAAGAGTGGAAACAACTCTGCTTTATGGCACATCCTTTAGAAAAGATGTATTAATAAATATAAATCTATATAATATCATCTGTGTGTATTTGTGAGTCGATATCTGAGCCCCTGCCTGGAGAAGTAATAAATAATTTATCTCACAACACCCAAATATAGCAGAGATCTGAGATTTTACATTCCCTTCTCCTTAATGCCAGAGTAAATTAGAACTTTGAGTCCCCACATCCCCAGAGTTCAATTAAAGCTGGACTTTCAGACACAGATACTGAAATCATTTTGCTCGTGCAACATTCCCATTTTCCAAATAAAGCAGAAAGTAATTTATCCCAGGCTCTGTGCTCTGCATAATGAACTTCTTTCTTTGTTTAACAACCTTGTCTGGAAATCAGCTGGGCCTGGGGTGGATTTGTCCCAAATCAGGGACAAGAGAGCCCAGAAAATCACATTTTTTTAATGCCCTGAGTAGGTTTTTAGTGCTCAGTAGATCTCCAGTCTTCACAGTAGGAGGGTTTCATCTGATTTGTTTATTTATAGATTTATTTATGGTATTATTCACTCATTTATTTATTTTTTTATTATTTGAAACTGCTTTATTCAGAATCTGTAATTAAAGAGTGGCTGTGTTTAGAACACTGAAACTATAAATTCCTTCTCTAAATGCAAATTCAATTCTTTTTCTTTTTTCCTTCTTTTTTTCCCACCCAATATCCCTGCTGCTGGTGCTCTGCTGGATGTTCCAGAAGATTCCTGTGGGAATCCCTCTGTCCCCTTCCTGGGGATCAATCAACATTCCCTGGGCTGTGAAATGTTCCCAGCATCAGCAGGAGGGGCTGATCAATAAATCACCAATTAATAAATAAATCACCAATCCTGCAGGGTGGGAAGTGATGAGAGCCCAGTGGCACCAGGGATGTGACAATAATTGGGGCATTGCTCTGACTCAGAACCCTCAGATAACTTTATTTCTTATTTCTGTTAATAAATTTCATCTCATTCAAACACCACAGGCTTGAAAAGTGTGGCTGATCAACCCCATCCAAATAAAACAGTCACATTTTCTCCTGAAGGACCTGCTGAGAGTTTCATCAGTTCCCAAGATTTTCATCTTAATCCAAAAACATTAATTTTTTCCTTTGATTCATTTCTTTGGCCAATGAATCAATATTTTTTTTTTTTAAAGTTTTATCAATAATAAATATAATTTACCAATAATAAATATAATTTATCAATAATAAATATAATTTATCAATAATAAATATAATTTGCATTCTCATTTGCACTGTTATACTTAATGTAATTCAAAATTAATATAATATAAACTTTTATATTTAATATAATTCAAAATGATATTAAACAACCCTCCCAGAAGAAACAAAATTGTACTTTTCAAATCTACCTCTCCAGAAGTGTGTTAAAAATCCAAAAAAGTCTTGATCCATTTTCAATCTCTTGGCTCATTGCAGGGAAAGATTTGTGAAATCAGAGCTCTGTGGTCCCCCAGCCCAGGGATCAGAGAAATATAATTTATACTTCAAAAAAAATCCCAGCTGAAAATATAAGACAATTTGTTAAATCATGTTTAGATTTAGTAAAAACATTTTCTCCTGCCCTAGAAGAATAAAAAGAAATACTAATCATAACTCATTGTTTGAAACCCATTAAAATAAAAATTTTAACCATCTGGGTCAGTGCAATTTAATCCAAGTTTCAAGAAGAAGAAAGTACATTTAAATATATTTAAAAGATCATTCTGGTACAATGAATTAGACACGAATACAGGTTCATCATTTTCTGAGAATATTAGTACAAATAAGGGTAATCTACTTTAAAAAAAAACACTTTTATGATTAGAAATCCACTTTAAATAGGTGTAGATTTTAAAAGAAGACAAAGTTTACTTAATTTTAAAAAATCAGAGTCAACTTTGGAGTGTACCAGGAGAAGTTCCTGAAGTTATTTCACATTTCTGCAGAATCATTGAAGAAATAAAAGCTAGAAATAATTCAAAAAACCACAGAGGAAATGTTAGTGCTTCACCAGTGATAAAGACATGGATTCACCAGACAAAGTCTGCAGAATTTTTGTTTCACCTTTGCAAAAATCCTGACAGACACCTGAGAAATCTTAATTATCCCCCTCCTTAGCCAAGGAGTTTCATGTGCAGTGTCACTTTCATGGGAAGGATGGTTTAAATCTGTTTATTTCTGTGACAAACACAGCAAATATTTAATAATATTTCCTCGGTGTTTTGTCTCTTTTTGGAGTTTGGGGTTATTTTCTTTACTCAGAGGGGAGAGCTCTGCAAACAAGCTGGAAAATTCAAAGTGTGGGTGCCACGTCCTCAGTAGGAGAGCCAAAAAACCAACCCAGAGCAGGCTCCTTAGGCTTATCTGGATTATCCTGAGTTATCTCCACCCCACTGGCCTCTTGGGGTTTATTCCTGTTACTCACAACCCTAAATCCTCACTCTAAACCCATTATTCCAATCACATAAAATGATCATTTTCTCCTCCATGTTGCTCCTGCGTGACTTGGTATGAAGGCAAAGCTTGTGATTCTATCTGATTTATTTTAAATTATCAGCTGATACAGAAACAGAATTAAACATTTATGAGCTGCCAGGGACAAATGAGAGGGGTCACTCATTTAATAAGTGCAGGGAATATCAGATATTTGCTGTATTTCTGCAGCTCAGCAGTGAAATCTTCACTGGGACTGCAAATATTGGTGGGCTCAGGGGTCCAAAGATAAATTGGAGCAGAATGGAACTCAAAGTGGGGCTATCACACATCTGGTCCATGAAAAAAAACCCTGAATTTCTGTTTTAACTCTGAGTTAAAATCATTAAAAAATCCAAACAAACAAAACCCAGCAAAGTTTCTCTACAAAGAGAAAGTTCTGAAGCATCACCTGTCTTCCAAAAAAAAAGGAATATATATAAGAAATTTAGCTGAGCCTAGAAGGAATTGATAACTTGTAGCTGGAACTGAGAGATAAAAGATTTAAAAGACAGAATGTTTGAGGAAAAAAAATGGGCTGGAGGGTTTGTGTCTCAGTGGAGTCAAATACAATGTTCCACCAGAGAAACCACACACAGGAATTTTGTTTTAACGAGGGGTTTTCATTCCATTCTCTCCAGTAAAAGGTTTAAATATAATCATTTATGACTTTATCACTTCCAGATTCTATTAATAAAAGAATGAAACGGATCTGACAAACTTGCTGAATTAAGAGTTGTGTTTAAAAAGGAGGAATTTCTGTCCAAGCCTTGGTTTGCAATGGAACGATCTCATTATTGAAATTACCTCTTTTCAATATACATCCTTTATGTTGAACTTAACTTTTAATTCAAATGTACAGAAAAATATCTGAAAAAAATAGAATTATCATATATATTGACTTCTTAATTAGACTTTCCCAGACCTTGTAGACAAAGCATGAAATTTCAATGGCATGGATGTTATTAGAGACAATATTTCATTGGCATCAATGAAAAAGTCACATGTTGAAATCCAGACAATCTCCCTGTCAGGAGATAAATAGCTTTTCATGCCTTGGTAGTATTTAAAACCTATAAAAAATTCTCCTTCATCATCCAGTTGTGAAAGAGCAGGTTTTCTCCAGCTTTTCTTCCACTCAGGGAAAAGACAATTATTCTTATTTTTGTTGCCTTTGTAAAGTTTTTGCTGTACTGATAACTCCAGAATTATTGAATTTAACTGTCTGTAGCTCTGCCTCATCCCTTGGCATCACCCACTGTTTGTACACTCATTTAAATGGAATTTTGGGGATCAACACTAATAGCAAAGTGTAGCAAGGCATCCAAAAACCAGCACCAAACTCTCTGGACACAGAGCCAGGAACACCCTCACATTCCAGACAGCAAAATAAAAAATCAGTGTTTGGCTTGAGAGTTGATGATGTGAGAAGAAAGTTTTAAACATTTACTGCAGCTATTATTGTTTGGCTCATGTAAATTATAATTTGTGGGGACTCAGTGAGTGACTCTCCAGTAGGAAACGAGATTTTTTTATCATCTGAGCCCCTTTCCAAGAGCAACCAGGGAAAATGTTCCCAGAAAATCTCTCGTAAGGGAACTGTGCCAGGTGTGAGACCCCAGGAGAAAGCTCTGCTGACCTCCAGGGGTTCCCTGGACCCTGAAACACTCCAAAGGGATCCCCAAAATATTCCTGTTTTCTGCTGCTCATCAATCCTGGCCTTGCTGAGAGGTTAAAAATCCACTCTGCAGCTTTAGATGTTGAATTTCCACCCTGAGCATTTTCTGTGGAGATCAAACTTCTCCTGCCCAAACACAAGGTTTATTTTGGAGAAAGGATTTCATTGCATTTCTGTGGGATATATCAAAAGAATTTGCTTCAAACACAGTTTCATCTTTGCTGTTATAATTTCAATTTCATGGCTTACAAAGAAAAAAGGAAAAAGGTTAAATTTTGCTGTTTAAATCCCTTGCCCCCTCATCAGAGAGGAGGGTAAAGATTTAATTGTTGCTAATTTGGTTAATCCCCTGATCAAGCCACCATTGATCCCAACCATTTCCCCTCTCACTGGTTGTTGTTGTTTATTTATTTTTCCTTTCAGACTAGAAAAACTTGGGTAGAATACTTAGTTTAGGATAAAAAGTCACAGAATATTGACAAGTTACCATTGGGTTCTGTCCTGTTTCATGGCCTGAATTAATCAGGACATCAAAAGCAGATAAGAATTCATTAACATTTCTGCAGTTTTGATTAAACTGATTTATTCTTTCTGCATTGTGATGTTATTTAAAAAATTTGTGGGACTGAGGTGGAATCATTCACACCATATGGATTTTTAAATTTATTTATGTATTGTTCTTATATCCCTGGACTCGTTAGCAAAGGAATTAAATCCTCCTGTTCAAACAATCTTTTGTAGTTGTTAAAATCTACAATTTATTTGTAGAAACCTGGAGTAGTTTGTTTCAGAAGCAATGCAACAAAATGCCTTCTCAAATTAAATATTCTCTAATTCTCCAGCCTGCTTGCACATTTTAATTATGACTCTAATGAATTGTAAATGTGACATCAGAATTCTCGTCTGACACCAAGAATTTGGATTTAATTAAAAAAAAAATAGAATTATTCTTAGCAGATGTGTTTAATGATTGTGGTACAATTAAAATAAGTAATCAAGCTTGCAGAAAGTACAGAATCTCAGGATATATTTACACAATATTCTCTTTGTTTCACTGGAAACTGTGCTGGTTTCTGACACTGGACTACAAATTCGCCGTGGAGCTCTTTAGGCAGGTTTTGTATTGGCAAAAAAGGTAAATTTAGTTGAAACAGAAGATTATAAAGGTCCTACCCATACTGTAGGCAACATGGTATAATTTAATCAGGATTAATTAATTATTTTTAAAATAAAATTTAATTGTTTATATCTCTATTTATTTATATGTAAATATAAATTTATATATGTTTACATATAAATATCTATTTCTATTTATTATTTAATTTAATTATTTATATTTAATTATATTATCTCTATATTGATAATCATATATAATATGATATGATGTGATATGATATAATATAATATGATATGATATGATATGATATAATATAATATAATTAATATAATATGGTATGATATAATA
>NC_031778.1:22207465-22212750 GCF_001522545.3 Parus major | reverse complement strand
ATATCTTATTAATTATAGTATTTATATTCTGTAATTAGAATTTGGTATAATTTAATCAGGATTTGGGTTTTCTTCTCTTCAGTTCTCGGTCTGAACAAGAACAGCATTTTCTAATATTTCTCTTAAAATATTTGAATATTTTGCTGTGGAGATGTGAGGGAGGGATCAGACAGAACCATCTCAGTGAACAAAAGGTGGATTTTCACACATTCTGCAGGGACTCCCCCCAATCCCTGGCAGTTCCAAGCACCATTTCCTCCCTGTTTTCCCCCTGAATTCCCTGGACCTGGCCCCCTCTGAACAGCCAGAGCTCCTCAAAGGACCATCACCAAAATCTGCAGCCAAGGTTGTCATGGCAGGGGAGAAAATCTGATTTAGGCACAGTCAGCTGCCTCAGCCACCCTGCAGAAAAATCCACATTGTACTGCAGGGAGGGGTTGGAAAATCCTAAAATCCTTTCTGTTTAGATCCAACACTTGAGAGTGTGAAAAATGTTGGTCAAATCTCTAAAGACCAGGCTTAGGTGGAACTGAAATCACCTCTCCTCATGTGAAATAACTCACAGTCACCCCAGCTTTGGTAATTTTTACTACATCCTACCAAATATAGGAGAATTGAAGAAATTCCTACTTCCTCTGGCCATGCACATTCCCTTTGCTTCTCTTTTTATTAATTACAAATGTCTGTACCCCCAAAGATCTGATTAGAGATGCACAAACCTTGCAACACTTTCAATATCCCAAGAATTGTGATGGGTAAAAACAAAAATAAATGAAAGTTCAGAGTTTGTACTTATTTGGGGGGAAAAAATAACAGGAGAATTTTTATAAGTGACTAGAGAGACATATCAATTATTTATTTCTAAATATTACAAGAGGGAGTTCATTTTGAGAAAAAGAACAAAATTTGTTCATATTTCCAAAGTGTTAAAAAAAACCTCAAGCCCAATGGAGTAAAAAGTGATTTTTGTGTGCAAGTTGGATGAAATGTGTTCTGTAGGATCTAACTGTATTTATAATAAAGCTATTTAAAAGTCTTTGCCATAAAATCCCTGTTCCCTTTGGTTCCTCTCCCCTTCAAACAAGGAATTGTTCATTTTGCAGAGCTGCTGGGTGCCTGAGAGAGGGAAGATGCCTTCACCAGCCACTTCCATTAGCTTAATTAACACATATGTATAATGAGTCCTTAAGAGATGGAGTTTAAAAAGAGAGGGAGATGTTTGTGGTACAGCTGGAACTTCCTTAAAACAAAACCAATTTGGGTGGGCAGCGCTGCCTAACAGAGAAGGAAAAGTCATTTGGACTCAACAGTGCTGCTGTAGACACTGCACATAAAAAAGGTGATTTTTTAAAGAGACAAAACACATCCTTGAGCCATCATTTTTCTGGATTCCCTCTGCTCAGCCTGTGAAATGCAAGTAATTAAATTTCTATTGTTCTGCAGCCTGGAATCCAGGATGAATTATGCTCTCAGAAGGTTTATTTTTCATTTGGGTTACTCTGCACTGCCATAACTGACAGGAAATTTCTGTATCTCCCTAGCCCAGGACAGTGGATCCTCTTTTAATAATGCACACGATGGTTTTGTAAGAAAACATTCTCTTTAACACAGGAAGATGTGGTGGTATTTCATATTTTGAGTCACAGGAAGGTCCCTTTGTCTGAATCTTTTCCATTCCTCACTTTGCAAAAGCCTTCAGCTCAAGGTTGAGAAAAAGAAATCAAATAAAACAAGATCACAAGGCTGTAAATTAAACTCACAGATTAAGCAGAAAATTAAAATTGGGGTTGGGGGAGGAATTTGATTTTAATAAGATTATTTTAGATGTTAAAATTGTCAATGAATTCTTCATTTTTATGCAAGGACCATGTTCCAAACTGGAAGGTTCAGTAAAACCAAACTTTCCATTCCTCTGTTCTCTGCCCAGTAAATACAAGTGCAAGAACTGACAGCATTGGCTCCAACAATTTATACAGATTGGATGAAAAAATGTAAATGACTGAAAAACAAATTTTAATTCTATTTTATTCTTAATGTATCCAGCCTGTTCTGGATTTCTGAAGTTTTCAATGGAAAAAAAGTAACTCTAAAGAAAAATTCAGAGTTTAAAAGTGTTTTTCCTTCTTTCAGCTTCACCTTTATAGGAAAATTAAAAATGTGATAGTAACAAGAAGATATAAGTTTTTAGCTTAGAAGAAAATGCAATTTTTTTAGATGAAAGTCCATTTGAAGTGAGAGTAACATTGGCTGGATATTTTCTTACATTGTGAATTTGATGAGTTGGCTTTTCAGTTTGCATTGCAGAACTTGGATGTTCATTTACAACCTATAGTTGAAAAAAAAATTGAATTAAGACATCCTTTTATGAAGCTATTTGGATCAGTGCAAAGCCCCAGTGAAACAAAGCAGTAAGCTGGTTTTTTTTGATTTTTTTTGTTTTTCTGGAATTCTTGAATTAAATATTTTATGTTCAGACATAAATATTAAAGGGAGCACTGTCCACAAAGTGTGATCCATTGAAACACACTGAATTCCATGCCCTGGTTTCTATATTTTTCTTCTCTGCAGGACTAAGAAGTCATTATTGTATCATTAACATGAAGTGTTTTAACAAGAAATTAAGTCCTAAATACTTTTAAAACTTGGACTTCAAAATCACCCAGATACTTTTCAAGTACAATTCTCCAGCTGCATTTAAAAAATGGTTTTCACTCCATTCCCATTCAGCTTCTCTTTCTCACTTTTATAATGGATTGGAATAATATTCATTTCAGATCTGTCATGTACCTCTATAAAAAGTCAGATTTGATCTCCAGCTCAGCTTTTGGAGATGGTTCCCTTTCTGTGCTGGTTATTTTATCTGACTGTTCCAGCAATGCAGAGCTCAGGCTGTGGCAGCCAGGGTGATAAAATCCTGGGAACTGGGAATTGTCAGGCTGATTTCTGAAAAAAACATCAACTCACCATTCCCTCTGCACGTGTTCAAAACAGTGGCTCAAAGATTCCCATAAATATTATCAGGAGGATTCAGAAAAGTGAAGAACTGTCACATAAACTCTGCAGAAAAGCACCACCAGTAAAAGGCATTAATTCAGGAATCTGCATTCTCTGTAAATCACAGAAATACTTCCTACAATATATAGGGAAAATGTGGGAATAAGACTAATTTCTCCTTGATTTTGTTTAAATATAAGCTCTAAGACCTGTAAAAAATAAAGTTATGAAAGTATTTCCATTTCTTTTTCCTGTGGCAGCTCGGAATAACCATTTCTGATCCAAAAAATAAATTACCTTGGAGAACACAATCCAGAGAGGTTTTGTCCAGCTAAGAGGGTAAGGGGAAAATCCCCATTTCTGTAGGTTATGGATGCTGGAGAGCAGCAGAAATTGAGTGTCAGGAAGCTCCTCCTGGGCCAGTTCTGCCCCCAGACAGAGCTGGACAACCCCACAAATTCCCCTAAATCCCCACGGGGAGAGCTGAGAGCACAGAGGGCCCCTTTGCCTTATTTTGCCCCTAGAGAAAAATGATTTTGATCCCTCCCTAAAAAAGAGCACAGAACGAGTCCTGGGCTGGGGGAAGAGCCCTGCAGCCCTGCTCTCCTGGAATCTGGAAAAATAGAACATTGCTGGCATTTATTTCAAGCAGTGATGAACCCTTTGATCTCTTTAATCACATAATCCAGAGGAAATGATTCTTGACCACTCCAAGAAAATGTTCCAAATGATTCACACTCGACTGCAGGAGGTTTGTTTTAACCTGATTTGCCCTAAAGACACTGGGAAGGTTTCATTAAATCAAAAAAAAATTAAAAAATTAAATTTTTTTTCATTCTAATTTGTTCCATTTTTTTTTCATTAGCTGCTTGCTTGCTTTTATAATACTAAAAGTGACTTAAACTGAGCTCTAGCTGAAAACTTAAAACAATTAAGATCAGCTCTTTCAGCTGGACTTTAAGTAAATTATGCTCCACTAACTTATATATATATATATATATATATTAATCCAGTCTCTAATACACCATGCAGATTTAAAGGAACAGATTTGAAATTACAATTGAGAACTGAGAATTTAGAGGTAGAGAGCACCCAGCCAGCAGTAGGATTTGGATGGAAAGTGTATTTGAGGAAGCAGAATCCCCCAGCCTTGTTCCTAATAGAGGAAAAAATCAAAAATATAATTTCTGTAAGAGCACCTATGGCAGCGACTGAGCCTTGCTTAAAATTTATAGAAATAATTCTGTTTGTTTGTTTGTTTTCTCATGTGTGACTTTTTTATCAGGTTTCCAGAGGAAGAAATTTTAATTGTGGTTAGAAGACATTTCTTCAACATCTGATTCAATCTTCACCTCATTTCACTCCAGCCCAAGGTTTTAGAAATACCAAATTTAAATTATTATATTTCTTTCATGAGTATAAAAGTTTCATAGCTCATAAACATCACAAAAGCTTTCAAAATTTGAGAGTCATTAAGGTCAATCATGAGAAAAAAAAAACAACTTAGAATCACTTTTTCCTGGTGAAATATTGAATTTATTTCAGGAGAAATATTTTTTATTTATTATCACTCCAAGAAGAGCTGGCAGCTAATAAAGCACTCGGGAGCTTTTTGTCTCTCCTTCCATCTTCCCATGTTGAAACTAAAACTGTTGCTGGAGGGGTTTTATACATGCAATAGAAAAGCTTAGAAGTTGCTTTACAGAGCACTGTTTATTTAAATGTCTAAAATATTTTACTTCTCTCATCTGTTAAAACAAATTTGCTTTCCTTTCTTTCTTGCTTTGCTTCTTTCTTTCTTCTCTGAATTAAATGTATTTTCTCGTGTGTTCTAACCATTGTAATAAGCATTTTGCTTCATGATAAATTTATAAATTTCATCCCTAATAAAATGATTACAGATTAAAGTTGATGCTTATAAAATTGTCTAAAATACAGTGGACTTGAACTGCTTTATTTTTGGTCCTGGTTCAACAGGGTTTATAAATCATGGGCATCCTTTAGGTGAATAATTCCCTGTGATTTGGGTGTTTTGTGCAGGTGCAGAAACAATGGATGGAAACCACAGAACCAGAGAGGGGTTATGTGAGAATTGCATTAATTGGTGTAAAACACCATATTTCTGATGAAACGTGCATTTAGAAGAGGGAAATTTCAGGAGAAGTGCCCTTACATGAAATGAACAGAGGATGGAAAATGGAAGATGGAAGATGGAAAGATGGAAGGTGATGGAAGATGATGGAAGATGGAAAGATGGAAGATGGAAGATGATGGAAGATGATGGAAGATGA